>NW_019944303.1:11883-15168 GCF_002910315.2 Salvelinus sp. IW2-2015 | reverse complement strand
TCACAACATAACATAGCTTGCCCTCCTCACAGTATGCGCTCTTCTGGGTAAGAATGACAAAGTGCTTTATGTTGATAATGACTTGGTCTAGATGCCAGCTGCCCCATCAAACCTCATATTAGCCAGAGCACACCTTTCCAGAGCCAGAACACATAGACAGTCATATTATTAGGACACTCATATCAAACCGGTTTGCTCTGCTGCAACAGGGGGAAACTTTTTAAAAAGAACCAAAACATTTCAAGGCACGTTCCCCCCCGTTCGGCATTGCTTTCGTTTCCTCCTATAGAGGAATACGACCTGGGTTATATCGTCAGCAGAGAACACGCCAGATACACAATATTATGTGCAGGCTAGAAATCAATGTAACATTAATTTCATGCGTTTCCTGGTAATACAATTCAGACATTGTAAGATCTGATATTCGTCCTGGCCAGTTGACGTAACGAAACACCTCCTGCGGCCATGTTGATGACCACACATGATTATGCTGACAACAGCCGAGTCTTACCCCAAAACGCCCATGACAACAACCGAGACTACCCCAAATGCTTGACAACAAGCCGGGCTAACCCCAAACTGCATGACAACAGCCGAGGCTTACCCCAAGCATGACAACGAAGCCAGGGCTACCCCCAAACTGATGACAACACAGGGGCACCGCCCAAACTGCATGACAAACAGCCAGGGGCACCCAACTGCATGACAACAGCGGGGGGCTACCCCAAACTGCATGACAAACAAGCCCGATGGCTACCCCAAACTGCATGACCAACAGCCGAGGGGGCTACCCCAACTGATTGACAAACAGCCGAGGGCTACCCCAAAACTGCATTGGACAACAAGCCGAGGTGCTCCCAACTGCTGCAACAGCCGAGGGCTACCCAAACTGCATGACAACAGGCCGGAGGCTTACCCAAAAACTGCAATGACAACAGCCGAGGCGGCGTACCCAAACTGCATAGACAACAGCGAGGGACTACCCCAAACTGCATAACAACAGTCGAGGGCACCCAAACTGCATACAACATTCGAGGGCTACCGCCAAACTTGCATTGACAACAGCCGAGGGCTACCCAAACTGCATGACAACAAGCCGAGGGGCTACCCCCAAAACTGCATGGACAACAGCCGGAGGGCGTACCCCAAACTGCATTGACAAACAATCCGAGGGGCTCCCCAACTGCATGACAAACAGTCCGAGGGCTACCCCAAACTGCATTACAACAGCCAGGGCTACCCCAAAACTGGCATTGACAACAAGCCGGGGGACATACCCAAACTGCATGACAACACCGGGCTACCCCCAAACTGCATTACAACACCGAGGCTACCCCAAACTTGCATGAGCAACAGCCGAGTGGCTACCCCAAACGCCATGACAACAGCCGAGGCACCCCAAACTGCATTGAACAGCCAGGGGCTACCCCAAACTGCATGACAACACCGGGGCACCCCAAACTGCATTGACAAACAGCCGAGGCACCCAAAACTGCAGACAACAGCCGATGGGCTTACCCCAAACTGCAGACAACACCGAGGCACCCAAACGGCATGACAAACACCGTAGCTACCCCAAACTGCATGAAACAGCCGGGGCTACCCCCCAAACTGCATGACAACAACCAGGGCTACCCCAAACGTGACAACACCCAAGGGGACCCCAAACTGCCAGACAACAGCCGAGGGGCTACCCCAAACTGCATGATAACAGCCGAGGGGCTACCCCAAACTGCATGACAACAGCCGGGGGGCTACCCCAAACTGCATGATAACAGCCGGGGGGCTACCCCAAACTGCATGACAACAGTGCCTAAAACTAGTTGATTCAGTATTTGGCTGCTTTAACAAGGCAGGAAAGAAAACAGGGATACAAAAAAAAAAAAAATGAAAATTACAGATTTTCACAATCATAAAACACCATCGGTGACACCAAGACTCAAGAACTGTCAGAAAAGCGAAGAAAACGTTTTACCCGTCAAGACCTGAACCCAGACAGCYGTCAGTAACGGGTCTGCTACGATCATTTAATCACTGGTAAATCACGTCTGATCGATTTCATGTTTAGTTTAGCTGTTGTGCTAACCAGCTGTTAACAACAACACTAAATTAGCTAGCTAGATAGCTTGTAGTCCAGYAAATAGCATGTGTCGTGTGAGTTTAACGTTTTGGGGGGGGGGAGCTATTTTACACCATAACAAAAGATTGCATGCCTCTATCATCATAAGACTACTATTCCTMATGTGATGAGTAGATTGGATAGTGATAATTTAGGCTATGAATAAGCGTGTAGTGGCATAGGTTTMTAGGCTATATCAGAGACGTTTCCTTTGCACKGGAMAAATGTGGCYTTTTGATAAAAACACTTCCTGCAATTCTACTTTTTATATAAGCTGGAGGAATTAGCAGAATCTTTTTAATATGGTGGTCGTCTAGGCCTACTCCACTGACAACAGATCTGTAAAAAAAATACCTGGTCTTGAAAGCAACCCTGTAATCTAGGCCTTTGAAAAAGGGATCCTGGCTAAAAGGGATCTAGCTTGTATCAAATTGTCAAAAGTATTTTTTGTTTTAGCTAACGCTAACCCTTTTCCTAACCGTAACCTAATTCTCCTAGTCTGCTACGAAATGTAAAACATGACCTTAATTTGACAACAGCTGTATCCCTTATAGCCATGACTATGAAAAGGGGGAGACTGTACAATATGACATCCATAAAGCCTGGAGGACCTTATTGCCCCCCCCCCCCAAAAAAAACAAACTTGTATGATAATTTGTTGAGAACTTTATTCATTAGAGGGAAAATGTAAGGACATTTCAGCATAGGACAAAGGCCTCAATGGGATAGGACAACCTGCTGTGTTGACTATTGGTTGTTCCAGCCAAACAATTGATTGAATCTTTATATGACACGAAAACAGCGGACTGAATCAAACAATTAAAGAGCCCTGATGGTACAGGTGACCTAAAGAAGTGATGTCTTACTTTAATAGGTTATCCCACTGCCTCCGTTTTCTGGGTAAATAATGGGGCAATCTTCCCGAAGTTTCAAATTTGATTGTCTAACCTCAGGGGTGCTTTTCATTTGTTTATGTACTACTGTAGGTTCACCAGCTGACTATCAAGACACACATGTTGACTGGATTCCCACTGTGAAGATGAGCAATACTGTAGCAGCATCAGATTCCCACTGTGAAGATGCGCAATACTGTAGCAGCATCAGATTCCCACTGTGAAAACAAGTTGAATCCGGGCGTGTTGTTCGGGCTACAATAAACTACTGCG
>NW_019944303.1:8936-11136 GCF_002910315.2 Salvelinus sp. IW2-2015 | reverse complement strand
AACTAATCATCAGGCCCTCAATGAGTCGAATCAGGTGTGTTTGTCCGGGGCTACAACAAAAATGTGTGCTGTTGGGGGTCCTGGAGGACTGGAGTTGGGAACCACAGCTGTAGGCCAATGGCTGCACGGGCGTCGCATGCCATTATCAACTGCAAAATGATTTCAAGTTTCTGATATCCAATTTTTTTTTTTTTAATTGACCATCTAATAAAACTAATTGATCAAACTAATTGGAGCTTATGACTAAAAAAAATTAAAAAAATAGGTAATTTCCATTTGCGAATACAACACAGACAACTTAGCGATTCCCTTCCTCTCTCTATTGCAGGATTGTGATCTGTGATTAATCAACATCAACACTAGTTCAACATCAAAAATAGTTAAGTTAACTACTAAAACAAGTTTAAACACTTAACTTCAAATAATCAACACTTACATATAATTTCAAAGTGTACTATTAAGCTAAATCATATGTAAAAGTTTGACATTTTAGTAACAATTAGGCTATTATTACTTTCAGGTGAACAAATAAAGTAAATAACAGGACTGGAGTAGCCTAGTGGTTAGAGCTTTGGGCCAGTAACTGAAAGGCTGCTGGTTTGAATCCCAGAGCCGATAAGGCTCTGTTGATGTGCCTTTGAGCAAGGTACTTAACCTTAATTTCTCCTTTGAGTCGCTCTGGATAAGAGCGTCTGCTAAATGACTCAAACGTAGGTGGCCAACCTCGCTCCACTGGTCCCCGATCTAGTGGGTGAGCAGACTTTTGTTCCAGCCCAGCAACAGCAAACTTGATTATTAACTTATTAGGTTTGATACATTGAATCAGGTGTGTTAGTGCAGGGCTGGAACAGAAGGCTGCACACCCAGGCAGGGTTGGGTCTGTCCCAGTCACAATAGGTTTATACATTGTGTGAATTTTAAAACTGTATTTTTGTTCACAAAATTTGCAATCATAGGTACACATATAATCCAGGGTTTGAGCAGCTCCGCCCTATGGGACTCCCGATCACGGCTGGTTGAGATACAGCCCGAGATCGAACCAGGGTCTGTAGTGACGCCTCTTGCGCTGCAGTGCCTTAGACCGCTCGGAGTCCAAAAGGTATCGGAACCCACCCAATGTTAGTAGTGTTTTACATCAAATCAAATGTTATTGGTCACATATACATGGTTAGCAGATGTTAATGCGAGTGTAGCGAAATGCTTGTGCTTCTCGTTCCGACCATGCAGTAATATCTAACAAGTAATCTAACCTAACAATTTCACAACAACTACCTTATACACACAAGTGTAAAGGAATGAATAAGAATATGTACATAAAGATATATGAATGAGCGATGGCCGAACGGCATAGGCAAGATGCAGTAGATGGTATAGAGTACAGTATATACATATGAGATGAGTAATGTAGGGTATGTAAACATTATATTAAGTGGCATTGTTTAAAGTGGCTAGTGATACATTTAATACATTAATTTTTTCATTATTAAAGTGGCTGGAGTTGAGTCAGTATGTTGGCAGCAGCCACTAAATGTTAGTGGTGGCTGTTTAACAGTCTGATGGCCTTGAGATAGAAGCTGTTTTTCAGTAGAAACAGATAAGTTGCATCATGAGGATAGAAAATTAAAATGTGGATATATTGAAAGCAACATCTCAAGACACCATCAGTCCCCATGATAGTGTGTGACACGCTTTCCAAGTGTGGCGCGGATAATCAGCTCGGGGGGTTCTTTGAAGACAAATTGGGAGCTATATGTGTCTCACCCCCAAAGCATACTTCCAAAGTTGTGCACAAATGGCCTTAGGACAAACAAAGTCAAGGTATTGAGTGCCATACACAAAAGCCCTGAACTCATTACTCTCACCACCTGGGGGCGGCCCGTCAGGAAGTCCAGGACCCAGTTGCACAGGGCGGGGTCGGGACCCAGGGTCTCGAGCTTAATGACGAGTTTGGAGGGTACTATGGTGCTGAGCTGTAGCTGAGCTGTAGTCGATGAACAGCATTCTTACATAGGTATTTCTCTTGTACAGATGGGTTAGGGCAGTGTGCAGTGTGATTGCGTCGTCTGTGGACCTATTGGGGTGGTAAGCAAATTGGAGTGGGTCTAGGGTGTCAGGTAGGGTGGAGGTGATATGGTCCTTGACTAGTCTCTCAAAGCACTTCATGATGATGGAAGTGAGTGCTACGGGGCGGTAGTCGTTT
>NW_019944303.1:0-8911 GCF_002910315.2 Salvelinus sp. IW2-2015 | reverse complement strand
CTCTCGGTCCTGCTTTGATGCACCTTTACTGCCTCGACCTTCTCGGATGAATAGCGGGTGAAAGGCAGTGGCTGGGTGTGTTTGTCCTTGATGATTTTTGGCCTTCCGTGACATCGGTGGAGTGTCCATGGAGAGCACGTAGTTTCACAGCCAACCCCTGATCGTTGTGCAGACCTACATCTACCTCTGAACATCGGCTTGCGGCGGAGCAGGTTGCCGTACCAGGCGTGATACAGGCCCGACAGTGATCTCAGATTGTGCTCTGTAAAAGTTTGTGATGTTTTGGGTGACAAGCCAAATTTCTTCAGCCCCTGAGGTGAAGGAGGCGCTGTTGCGGCTTCTTCACCACGCTGTCTGGTGGAACCATTTCAGTTTGTCTGGATGTGTATGCCGAGAACTTAAACTTTCCACCTTCTCCACTACTGTCCCGTCGATGTGGATAGGGGGTGCTCCCTCTGCTGTTCCTGAAGTCCACGATCATCTCCTTTGTTTGTTGATGTTGAGTGTGAGGTTATTTTCCTGACACCACACTCCGAGGCCCTCACCTCCTCCTGTAGGCCGTCTCGTCGTTGTTGGTAATCAGGCCTACCACTGTTGTGTCGTCTGCAAACTTGATGATTGAGTTGGAGGCGTGCATGGCCACCAGTTTAGCTCAGTTACCTTAGCTTTCTTGGGAACAGGAACAATGGTGGCCCTCTTGAAGCATGTGGGAACAGCAGACTGGGATAAGGATTGATTGAATATGTCCGTAAACACACCAGCCAACTGGTCTGCGCATGCTCTGAGGACGTGGCTGTGGTCTGGGCCGGCAGCCTTGCGAGGGTTAACATGTTTAAATGTTTTGCTCACGTTGGCTGCAGTGAAGGAGAGCCCGCAGGTTTTCGTAGCGGGCCATGACCATCAACGTCTTTTGTAACACTGTTCTCGATATCAGGCATACAACAGCAAATACATTCTAAATAGTAACTATTTCGGGATGATATGGATTTCAACTGCAAAGTAGGAAGCATGCTAGGTAGTTCTGGTCCAGGGTGTTCAGCTATGCTCTCACTAACGAGTTATTTAGTGACTAGCTTCAACATAACTAACTGCTTTCTTAACTCACCAAAGTGAAGAGAGTTAGAGTAGCCAAAATGTTTCTGTATGCGCAAACGGTCATTTATCCAAAGTACGAAATAAAACACTTTTGAGCAATACATTTTTACCGCCAGACTACCTCTGGTGCGCATGCGTCGGATCGACACTAGTACGAGCTACATGCGTATTACAACATGTATAAACTAGCAGCACATCGCAGATGACTAGCAACTTCGTGAGCTAACTAACTAGCATATTCAACCCATAGCTTACCTTTCTGAGTATCTTAGCAGTTCGGTGTTCAGTTCCTCTTGGATCCCTGTCCGTTTCTTCTTCAGGTACATGGGCGACAGGGCAATATGTCTTCTGTGCGTGTCCATGACTAGACACGAGTACGGCGTTGACACCAACTTGCATGCGTCAGCGAACGACGGGATCAGACTTGGGAACGCGCCTGGGTCTCCGCCGCCTGCCGCAGAATGTCCGTTTGCTGTCGGATTGGTTAAAATTGACACTTCGGTGGACATTTTTGCGTGTTTTGGGTCGTCTTCTGTCTGCTCCAAGTTCGCCATGCTGTTGGAGACAGCAGGAAGGAAGTCGACGAGGGAAGACTTCCGTAGTGAAGAGGGACCGCGAGTTTAGACAGTCGGGGTTTTTGTTATGTCGTCTCCTAGCGGAGAGGAGTAGTCAAAAACCTAACCTGCACACATTCCACTCCACGTTCACTGACCCCCTTCTCTATGTAGGAGTTTGGGTTAGACAGATACAGCGCTTCATTGATTGTGTGCCATGATTGAAATACATTCAAGAAACTCAAACATAATAGTGTGTCATGATGCCGTTTTTCCACTATAATCAATTATACAGGAAGTTAGAGGAGTAGTGGTTAAGTTAAAGGAGTAGTGGTGAAGTTAAAGGAGTAGTGGTGAAGTTAAAGGAGTAGTGGTGAAGTTAGAGGAGTAGTGGTGAAGTTAGAGGAGTAGTGGGGAAGTTAAAGGAGTAGTGCTGAAGTTAAAGGAGTAGTGGTGAAGTTAAAGGAGTAGTGGTGAAGTTAAAGGAGTAGTGGTGAACGTTAAAGGAGCTAGTGGTGAGTTAAGCATAGTTTAGCCTAATGCAGTAGATGGGAAGTTACAAGGACGGCAGTGGGGAAGTTGCAGACGAGTAGGGGGAAGTTAAGGAGTAGTGGGGAAGTTTAGATGAAGTCGGTGAAGTTAGAGGAGTAGTGGTGAAAGTTAGAGGAGTAGTGCTGAAGTTTAGAGAGTAGTGTGAAGTTAGAGGAGTAGTGCTGAAGTTAAAGGAGAAGTGGTGAGTAGAGGAGTAGTGGTGGAAGTTAAAGGAGTAGTGGGGAAGTTAAAGGAGTAGTGCTGAAGTTACAGGATAGTGGTGAAGTTGAATGGAGTAGTGGTGAAGTTAAAGGAGTAGTGGTGAAGTTAAAGGAGTAATGGTTAAGTTAAAGGAGTAGTGGGTGGAGTTAGGAGGAGTAGTGGGGAAGTTTAAAGGAGTAGTGGTGAAGTTAGAGAGTAGTGGTGAATGTAAAGGAGTAGTGGGGAAGTTAAAGGAGTAGTGGTGAAGTTAAAGGAGTAGTGGTGAAGTTAAGGAGTAGTGGTGAAGTAGAGTATGGTGGAGTTAGAGGAGTAGTGGTGAAGTTAAGAGAGTAGTGGGGGGGAGTTAGAGGAGTAGTGGTGAAGTTAGAATGAGTAGTGGTGAAGTTAGAGGAGTAGTGGGTGAAGTTAAAGGAGTAGTGGTGAAGTTAAAGGAGTAGTGGTGAAGTTAGAGTAGTGTTGGAGTTAGAGGAGTAGTGGTGAAGTTAGAGGAGTAGTGGTGAAGTTAGAGGAGTAGTGGGGAAGTTAAAGGAGTAGTGGTGAAGTTAAAGGCGTAGTGCTGAAGTTAAAGGAGTAGTGGTGGAGTTAGAGGAGTAGTGGTGAAGTTAGAGGAGTAGTGGGGAAGTTAAAGGAGTAGTGGTGAAGTTAAAGGAGTAGTGGTGTGTTACCCTGTGCTGTTGGATGTACAGGCGTTCTCTCTCTGTAGTGTCACTTTCATTTGAACCGTTAGATGGCAATGTCCTGTATGGAATATGGCTCCAGCTTGGCTCTTTTATCAAACATCCAGGGTTTAGTAACTCAGTTACATGTAATCTGATTACAAAAAAAACGAATCAGTTACATTACCAGCAAAAATATTCTAATCAGATTACAAATAATGTTTGAAAAACTTGATGATTACTTCTTGGATTACGTTTAAATTCAGAAAGGATGTTTGCGAGAAGAAAAACGACAACATTATGACACCTTTCTGTTTTCTCAATTACACTCAATTCAGCATTGAAAAAAAGCACAAATTTACATTTTTTCCACCTGAGCGAGTCTGACCACAAGTCAGAGACCACTATGATGACACACCAAATGCATTTTATGGATCATTTTTGTCTTCATTTACATTTAAGTCATTTAGCAGACGCTCTTATCCAGAGCGACTTACAAATTGGAAAGTTCATACATATTCATCCTGGTCCCCCCGTGGGGAATGAACCCACAACCCTGGCGTTGCAAGCGCCATGCTCTACCAACTGAGCCACACGTTGGCAGTTGGTCTTCCTAATGCCAGTTAAGGGGAAAGTAATCAGATTTACGTTACTGAGTTTGGGTAATCCCAAAATTACATTACAGATTACAATTTTGGAAAGTAACAGATTATATTTATAAAGTAACCTACCCAACCCTGCAAACATCGGTAGCCTACTGTTACTGTATATTCACACGCTCTGGATAAGAACATCACATCAAATTACTCAAATGTCAATTCAAACATACAATAATTGTTATTTCAGAAGATAATTAAAGATATTTACAACACTACAACATTTTAAATGCATTTAGAAATGGACTCATTCTTCGTTGTAACATCAATCAATAAATTGTTATTTCAGAATCCAGGAGAAAATAATATGTGTATGAGTTTGTTGATACAGAGACTGGTACTTCATCTGTTGCCAATCCCCACGGAGAGGAATAGAGTGTAGAGGCTGCTGAGGGCAGGACGGCTCATAATACTGGCTGGAACGGAGTCAATAGAATGACGTCCAACACGTTTGACGTATTTAATACCATTCCACTAATTCCGCTCCAGCCATTACAATGAGCCCTTATCCCCCAAATTAAGGTGCCACCAACCTCCTGTGGTAGAGGTCATGTGGAGAATTCTGACAGTCTCTATGTCTGTGTGTGAAGTCTAGAACAGACCAAAATGAGCTATAGTTGTCCACTGATGGGTTTTTGATCTATTATCTGCCCCGCGTGTCCCCTTATAAGGTTTATGGATTGTTGGAATCAAGCACACAGAAACAGGCCTGCATATCTCCCACCATAGAGATACACAGTACAGAAAGTGTTGTAAATCTTTGTTTATGTCTCTAACATTCGTCGTTACGAGGTGTTCCATCATGCTAGGTTGTTTAGTCCTGCGTTCTCCGGTAGACCACAGTCCAGTTGTAGCATGTTGAAACACCCCAACCAGTATGGATTCTCTTGGATAATCTGTGGATAAATAAAATATGGATTAGTTACCATGTTGTCTGATATTTTGATCAAATTTAAATCATGTTAATAAATATATTGTTCAAAAACAGATATTGACTAGTGTCATTCGGTAATCGAACTTGCCTTTATTTGTGTGTTGTACATCAATCACGTTACGAGTGTAAGAAAGTTGTGAGGAATAAAAGCACAACCTACCCTGTTTGGCTGTGCCCCTGCAGTGGAGGGAGCACTAGTGTGATGTAGCGGACCCCGGTCATGCTTCCTCCTCCATCCTCCACACTGAGAAGACATAGCTCAGACGCTCATGGGCCACGTAACCACAGCTGGCTGCTCCTGACACATGCGCCTCGTCCAAATCCAGGCCCGTACCCTCGCCCTGCAGCACGTGGTGGAGGAAGTCTAGAATAAGAATAATCTTCATCATTCTCATCACTTTCATCATCATTTTTTGGATTGCCACCTTTTGTAATGGCATTACAGGCCAAAGTGCTTAACGGATTGGCACCTCAAATGTATAATTGGTTAATTGGTTGCTTAAATTATTATAATAACAGAAAGTAGCCTACCTATGTACCGCGTGGCCAGTTTGAGAGTCTGGATCTTGCTGAGTTTGTCTGAGGGCAGCGTGGGGATGATCTGTCGTAGCGAGGCGAAGGCCTGGTTGAGTGACTGGGTCCTCTGTCGCTCCCGTACGTTAGCCATGACACGCTGATTCTGTGTGTCCTCCAGAGACCTGGGTAGGCTGCTCACACTGCTGATGTCACTCCAGTCACTTCCTCTCCTCTTCCCCCTCTTCTTCTCCGGGCTTTGGATATTCCGGTTCCCCTCATCTTCTTCATCTTCATCCTGCTCCCTCGGTCTCCTTCGGCGTGCCCACTGTTTTCTGGTGCCTCTACGTGGCCTCCGGTGTTGGTCGATCTCTTCCTCACTGTTCCCAGCGCTGTCGACCGGAGACCGAGACCCCACCGGGGAACACATCATGTCCCCAAACATCACCTGATCCCTTAAACCCTGACCGATGACCTAAACCCCTGACCCGGGTCACAGCATCCTAGACGCCCCCTGGAAACCTGGTGGATCCTGTCCCTTTAAGACAGGAGTAAAAATCCGTATTTCTCTATCTTTTTCTCACTCTCCCTCTCTTTCTCCCTCTCTCACTCTCCCTCTCTCCCTCTCTCTCCCACACTCCTTTGTCCCTTTCAGAGAGGAGTGTAGACAGTTAACATTGATCCAGTCTCGCGCCAGCTCCGTGTGTCACAGAGAAGGTACTCTGCCGGTTGGATATCTTTATAACCATGCAGCACGCCGAGTGGGGATTTTGGGGAGCGCTGTGATTGGGTGAGATGGTGAGGTGACGTCTTGAGGAGGTGGGTGGGCGGGAGAAGGTCGATCATAGTCTGTTAGACGTTCTGAGCCAAAAACAACACAGCGCCCAGAAATTATTTCAGAATGTTTTGTGTTTTGCACATGAGCGCAGTCGCTATTAAAAAGCAAAATTTTCCTCTTTTTATGTATTCAAAGCGGGCAAGTTGTTGAAAAACCTAATGGAAGGGATGGAGCGGCTGGGGGGGGTTGGCGCTTGTCAGATCTTCCTCTTCACGTTCTGCCTATGCGTTCTGCCCTATTGGGCACTCATGCGCAATTAGATGTGTCAAAACGACCACACACATTTACTGGATTTCTTTACGCAAAACAGTCAGGTTTTATTTGCCTTAATTCCTGTATGAGGTCATGAAAACAGACCTAGCCAATAGCTTATTCAGATCATATATGTAGCCTATAACCTATTCTGCATCACTGTATGCCTTGCCTAGTTAAATAAAGGTTAAATAAAAAATGCTGCAAAGACAAGCCAGTGAGAACTTCAGCCATTTCTATCAGAAAAGAGAAAGGTAAACAGCAGGTTTTCCGTAGCCGAAGATTGACTGTTTATTTTTCTTTACTCTAAGGTATGCAGCTAAGTGGTTCTGCCCCCCGCTGGGACCCCGGCAGAGCGGCTAAGGTTTAAAAGGCAAGCCGGCCCAGGGAGCTCACAGGGCGGATCCCAGCTCACAGCGGGTCGCTGATGCCATGGACGGCTGGAGCGCAATGCAAACATTGGAGGTGCGTGGAGGGGAAAGCCGCAGAGAGCGAACCTACACGCGCGTGCACGCATATACACACACACACAGTGACCAAATTATATTCGGATTTCGTTATAAGACCACCGTCATTAATACATTTCGCAATTAACGGCAAAGCGGCATCCTATAGAGAGATACATCCCATAGAGAGATACATCCTATAGAGAGATACATCCTATAGAGAGATACATCCTATAGAGAGATACATCCTATAGAGGGATACATCCCATAGAAGATACATCCTATACGAGAGATACATTCTATAGAGAGACTCATCCATATACGAGAGATACATCCTATAGAGAGATAACATCCTATAGAGAGATACACCTATAGAGAGATCAATCCTATAGAGAGATACATCCTATATAGGAGAGATACATCCTATAGAGGATACACTACTATAGAGGGATACATCCCATAGAGAGATACATCTATAGAGAGATACATCCCTAGAGAGATACATCCTATAGAGAAGATACATCCTATAGAGAGATACATCCTATAGAGGGATAATCTATAGAGGGATACATTCCATAGAGAGATATAAGTAGAGAGATACATCTACTAGAGAGATACATCCCATAGAGAGATGACATCCATAGAGAGATACATCCTATAGAGAGATACATCCATAGAGAGATACATCCTATAGAGGATACATCCTATAGAGACATCCATGCCATAGAGAGATACCTCATAGAGAGATACATCCCATAGAGAGATACCATCCTATAGAGAGATACATCCTATAGGAGAGATAGAGAATAAAAAACATCCGTATAGAGAGATACATCCTATAGAGAAGATACATCCATAGAGAGATACATCCTATAACATCATAGAGAGATACATCCTATAGAGAGATACATCCATAGAGAGATACATCCATAGAGAGATACACTGAGATCAGAGAGATAATCCCTATAGAGAGATACATCTATAGAGAGATACATCCTATAGAGAGATACATCCCATAGAGAGATACATCCCATAGAGAGATACTCCATAAGAGAGATACAATCTATAGAGAGTACAAATCACCATAGAGAGATACATCCATAGAGAGTAATACTCCTATAGAGAGATACATCCTATAGAGAGATACATCTCATAGAGAGATACATCCATAGAGAGATACATCCCATAGAGAATACATCTATAGAGAGATACATCCATAGAGAATACATCCATAGAGAGATACATCCTATAGAGAGTACCATCCTATAGAGAGATCTCTATGAGAACTCCATAAGAGATACATCCCATAGAGAGATCACATCTATAGAGAGATACATCCTATAGAGAGATACATCCCATAGAGAGATACATCCATAGAGAGATACTCTATAGAGAGATACATCCTATAGAGAGATACATCCTATAGAGAGATACATCCCACTAGAGAGATACATCCTATAGAGAGATACATCCTATAGAGAGATACATCCTAATAGAGAGAATACATCCTATAGAGATACATCCTATAGAGAGATACATCTAATAGAGGTACATCCTATAGAGAGATACATCTATAGAGAGAGACATCCTATAGAGAGATACATCCTAATAGAGAGCTACATCTGGTTTTAATGAAAGGCCTTCATAGTGGGCAGGGCATTATATTTTATATTGGCTTTGTGTGGTGTAACTCTCCTAATTAAAGGGCGCGCTAGGTCGCTGACCGGGCACTCCATGGTCTGAACTACTGTGACACGCACACACACACACGGGCTGATAGGTAGCTTTCCCTCAGTGGTAAATCTCTCTGCAATGTAGAACCTCTCTAATACCTCTCTCTAATCACCTCTACCCTGGAACCCTCTCTAATCCATCTCTTCTAATCACCTCTACCCTGGAACCCTCTCTAAATCACACTCTACCCTGGAACCCTCTCTAATCATCTCTCTTCCTGCTACCATCTCTACCTTCGGAACCCTCTCTAATCACCTCTACCCTGGAAACCCTCTCTAATCCATTCTCTCTCTAATACCATCTACCCTGGAACCTCTCTAATCACTCTCTCTCTAATTACCTGCTACCCTGGAACCCTCTCTAATCCGCACTGGAACCCTGCCTAATCAGCTGACCCGAGCATCCTAATCACTTCTCTATAATACACCTCTCCCTGAACCCTGTCTCTAATCATCTCTGTCTCTAATCGACCCGTGACTG
>NW_019944302.1:61837-78032 GCF_002910315.2 Salvelinus sp. IW2-2015 | reverse complement strand
AGGAGTAGCACCTCTGTTCCCTTTGTCTGGTTTATATAGATAGGACCTTATTGAAAGAGTAGCACCAGCGCTCACGGAGACAAACAAACACATATCAAATACAAAACACACCGTGTGGAGGGTGCCTTCCCAAATCTGGTTGCAGGCTCTGGAAACATCAACTTTGATCAGCTTTTCAAAACAGGATTTGTTCCAAATTGTTTTTGTTAGGAAATAACCATAGCAATTAGAGTTAGAAAAAATATTGTTTGTGAAAAAACAAACATTTGAATAGAATAAATATATTTTTTAATGGTCAATACCACCAATCATATCCATATGTTATCACAGTAAAAATCAGCCGCTTGCAGAGTCCACATTGAATGTTAATTACTCGATTTAACAGAGAAAACACAATTTATTTTCAAATATGAAATGAAAAGGAATTGTATATGACCGATCTGTTGATGGCAAATTAGCCCTGGAGGCCTGTCTAAAACGGGAAATTACTTCCTTGCAACGTATCGTCATGAGGCCCCGCAACTGCACACGCATACACCACACACACACACACACACACCACACACACACCACACACAACACACACACACACACACACACACCACACACACATACATATAAACACACACACACACAAACACACCACACACACACAAACACATACATATAAACACACCACAACACAACACACACATACCAACACACACACACACCACACACACCACACATACATATAAACACACACACACACACACATACATATAAACACACACACACATACACACATAAACAAACACAGAGAGAAACCTGCTGGAGGTACACACAGTCCTATAGTGTATCACTAACACAGTCCTATAGTATCACTACACAGTCCTATAGTATCACTACACAGTCCTTAGTATCACTACACAGTCCCTATAGTATCACTACACAGTCCTATAGTATTCACTACACACAGTCCTATAGTATCACTACACAGTCTATATTATCACTACACATCCTATAGTGATCACTACACAGTCCTATAGTAATCCCACTACACAGTCCTATAGTATCCACTACACAGTCCTATAGTATCACTACACAAGTTCCTAAGTATCACTACACACAGTCTATAGTATCACTACACAGTCTATAGTATCACTACACAGTCCTATAGTATTCACTACACATTCCTATAGTATCACTTACACACAGTCCTATAGTATTCCACTACAAACAGTCCGAAGATCACTACACAGTCCTATAGATATCACTACACCAGTCCTATAGATCACTACACACAGTCCTATAGTATCACTACACAATCCTATAGTATCACTACACAGTCCTATAGTATCCACTACACAGTCTATAGTATCACTACACAGTCCTATAGTTATCACTACACATCCTATAGTATCACTACACAGTCCTATAGTATCACTACACAGTCCTTATAGTAATCACTACACACAGCCTATAGTATCACTACACAGTCCCTATAGTATCACTACACAGTCCTTAGTTATCACTACCCACAGTCCTATAGTATCACTACACAGTCCATAGTATCACACACAGTCCTATAGTATCCTACACACAGTCCTATAGTATCACTACACACAGTCCTATAGTATCACTACACACATTCCTTATGCTATCACTACACCAGGTCCTATACGTATCACTACACATTCTTTATAGTATCACTACACACAGTCCTAGTAGTATCACTCACAGTTCCTATAGTATCACTTACACACAGTCCTATAGTATTTCAGCTACACACAGTCCTATAGTATCACTACACCACATTCCTAGTTGTATCACTACACAGCCTATAGTATCCACTACACAGTCCTATAGTATCACTACACACATCCTATAGTTCACTACCCACAGTCCTATAGGTATCACTACACAAGTCCTATAGTATCACTACACGTCCTATAGGTATCACTACACGTCTATAGTATCACTACACAGTCCTATAGTATCACTACACACAGGTCCTATAGTATCACTACACAGTCCTATAGATATCACTACCACAGTCCTATAGTATCACTTACACATCCTATAGTATCCTACACGATCCTATGTATCACTACACAGGAATCCATAGTATCACTACACAGTCGCTATAGTATCACTACACACAGTCCTATATATCAACTACACAGTTCCTATAGTATCACTACACAGGTCCTATATATCACGACACATTCCATAGTATCACTACACACCAGTCCTATAGTTATCACTACACAGTCCTATAGTATCACTACACAGTCCTATAGTATCACTACACGAGTCCTATATTATCACTACACACCAGTCCTATGTTCACTACACAGTCCTATAGTATCACTACCACAGTCCTATAGTATCACTACACAGTCCTATAGATCATACACAGTCCTATAGTATCACTACACAGTCCATGTATCACTACACAGTCCTATAGTATCACTACACGAGTTATAGTATCACTACACACAAGTTCCTATAGTATCACTACACAGTCCTATAGTATCACTACACAGTCCCTAGCAGTATCACTACACAGTCCTATAGTGATCACTACACAGTCCTATAGTATCATACACATCCTATAGTAATCAAAATACACACATTCCTATAGTATCACACACACAGTCTATATATCACTACACACATTCCTATTGATCACTACACAGTCCTATGTATCCACTACACAGTCCTATAGTATCCTAACACAGTCCTATAGTATCCACTACACAGTCCTATAGTATCACTACATTCTATAGTATCACTACACACATCCTATAGTATCGCTACACAGTCCTATAGTATCATACACACAGTCTATAGTATCACTACACAGTCCTTAGTATCCACTACACAGCCTATAGATTCCACTACACACAGTCCTATAGTATAGCTACACAGTCCTATAGTATCACACACACAGTCTATGTATCACTACACGGTCCTATAGTTATCCCAGCTACACATCCTTATAGTATCACTACACAGTCCTGTATAGTATCACTACACCACAGTCCTATAGTATCACTACACAGTCCTATAGTATCACACACATTCCTATAGTAATCAACTACACATCCTATAAGTATCACTACACAGTCCTATAGGTATCCTACACACAGGCCTGATAGTATCCACTACACGTCCTATGTATCACCTACCACAGTCCTTATCAGTATCACTTACACAGTCTATCCGTATCACTACACACAGTCCTTTATAGTATCACTACACACAGTCCAATAGTATCACTACACACAGTCAGTTTAAAGAAATGATATAGTAATCACTACCACAGTCCTATAGTATCACTACACAGTCCTATAGGATCACTACACAAGTCCATAGTAATCACTACACACAGGCCTATAGTATTCACTACACAGTTCCTATAGGATCACTACACAGTCCTATTAGTAATCACTTACACAGCCTATAGTATCACTACACAAGTCCTATAGTATTCACACACAGTCCTATAGTATCACTACAGCACAGTCTATAGTATCATACACAGTCTATAGTATCACTACACACAGTTCCTATAGTATCACTACACAAGTCCTATAGTATCCTACACAGTCCTATAGTAGGCCACTTACACAGTCCTATAGTATCACTTACACATCCTATAGTATTCACTACACAGTACCTATATATCACTACACAGTTCCTATAGTATCACTACACACAGTCCTAAGTAATCACTACACAGTCCTATAGTATTCACTACACAGTCCTATAGTATCACTACACAGTCCTATAGTATCACTACACACTCCTATAGTATCACTACAACAGTCCTATAGATCTCTACACACAGGTCCTATAGTATCACTACACAGTCCTATAGTACACTACACAGTCCTATAGTATCACTACACATCTATAGTATCACTACACAGTCCTATAGTATCACTACACACATCCTTATAGTATCCACTACACAGTTCCTATAGTATCACTACACAGTCCTATAGTATCACTACAACAGTCCTATAGTATCACTACACAGTCCTATAGTATTCACTACACAGTCCTATAGTATCACTACACGCCTTAGTATTCACACACAGTCTATAGGTATCACTAACACATCCTTATATATCACTACACAGTCCTTAGTATTCACTTTACACACATCCTATAGTTATCACTAAACACAGTCCTATAGTATCACTACCACAGTCCTATGTATCACTACACAGTCCTTATAGTATCACTACCAGTCCTATAGTATCACTACACAGTCCTATAGTATCACTACACACAGTTCTATAGTATCACTACACACAGTCCTATAGTATCACTACACAGTCCTATAGTATCACTACACAGTTCCTATAGTATCACTACACACAAGTCCTATAGTATCACTACACACAAGTCCTATAAGTATCCACTACACAGTCCTATAGTATCACTACACAGTCCTATAGTATTCACTACACACATTCTAGTAGTATCACTACACAGTTCCTATAGTATCACTACACAGCTATAGTTCACTACACAGTCCTATAGTATCACTACACAGTCCTATAGTATCACTACACAAGTCCTATAGTATCACTTACCACAGTCTATAGTATCACTACACACAGTCCTATAGTATTCACTACACAGTTCCTATAGTATTCACTACACACAGTCTTATAGTATCACTACACACAGTCCTATAGACACTACACAGTCCTATAGTATCACTAACACAGTCTTATAGTATCACTACACACATCCAAGTATCACTAACACAGTCTATAGTATCACTACACAGTCCGTATAGTATCACTACACACAGTCCTATAGTATCACTACAGCAGTCCTATAGTATCACTTACACAGTCCTATAGTATCACTACACCAGTCCTATAGTATCACACACAGTCCTATAGTATCACTACACGTCCTATAGTATCACTACACAGTCCTATAGTATCACTACAACCAGTTCCTATATATCACTACACAAGTCCTATAGTATTCACTACTCACAGTCCTATTAGTATCACTTACACACATTCCTATAGTATCCTACCCACAGTTCCTAATGTATCACTACACACAGTCTATAGTATCACTACACATCCTATAATAATCACTACACCAGTCCTATAGTATCACTACACACAGTCCGTATAGTATCCATACCAACAGTCTATAGTTATCCACTAACCACTCCTATAGTTCACTACACAGTCCTATAGTATCACCTACCACAGTCCTATAGTATCACTACACAGTCCTATAGTATCACTACACACAGTCCTATAGTATCACTACACAGTCCTATTAGTATCACTTACACAGCTCCTATAGTTATCACTAACACAGTGCCGTATAAGATCACACACCTCCTATAGGTATTCACTACAACATCCCCCTTTATAGTATCCACCTACACACCCAGTCCCTATAGTATCCCCATACAACAGTCCTATATGGGTATACGTGGGGTGTGGGGGTGATGAAGGGTGTGTGGGTGAAGGGGGGGGAGTTGGTGGGGGGCCATGCGGGGATCACGATACAAGAGTAGTTGAGATGGGGATAGTGTATAGCAGAGGGGGGTTGGTTTAGGGAAACAAGGGAAGAACAGGGGTCAACCGATGGGAATCTCACTCTCCAACCAAGTGGGCGCGGTGGTGATTATGAATTGGATGGGAAAGCAGTGAAGATAAATCACTACACAGTCCTAGTATCACTACAACAGTCTAAATTTCTATAGATCAATACACACAGTCCTAATAGTAGTCACTACACACAGTCCTAAGTATCACTACACACAGTCTATAGTATCACTTACACAGTCGCTATAGTATCATACACAGTCCATGTATCACTACCACAGCTTCTATAGTATCACTACCACACAGTTCACTATAGTATCACTACACAGTCCTATAGTATCCACACACAGTTCCTATAGTGATCAACTTACACAGTCCTATAGTATCACTTACCACAGTCCTATAGTATCACTAACACAGTCCTATAGTAATCACTACACATCTATAGATATCACTAACACACAGTCTCTTATAGTATCACTAACACAAGTCCTATAGTATCCGCACTTACACACAGTCCTATAGTATCACCCAGTCCTATAGTATCACTACACAGTCCGTATAGTGTCACTACACAGTCCGTATAGTCATCACTAACACAAGTCCTATAGTTCACTACACAGCTCCTATAGTATATCACAAACCCCCGCATGAATTCCAAAAAAAGCCCCCCACAGGTCAAAATACACCAGTCCTATAGGATCCCACTACACACAGTCCTTATAGTATCACCTACACAGTCCAGTAAGTATCAACACATCCTTATAGTATCACTACACAGTCCTATAGTATCACTCACACAAGTCCTTATAGTATCACTACACAGTTCCCTATAGTATCACTACACCACATCCTTATAGTATCACGTGAGCACAGTCCTATAGAGTATCACTACACACAGTCCTATAGTATCCACTACACATCCTATAGTATCACTACACAGTCCTATAGTATCACGTACACAGTCCTATAGTATCACTACACATTCCTATTAGTATCACTAACACATCAGTCCTATAGTATCACTACCACAGTCCTATAGCTATCACTACACAGTCCTATGTATCAGCTACACAGTCCTATAGTGAGTCACTACACAGTCCTATAGTATCACTACACAGTCCTTAGGATCACTACACACAGTCCTTTAGTATTCACATACACAATCATATAGTATCCTACACACACACTACAGACACCACACACACACACAGCACCCTCACACTACAGACACACACACACACAGCAACACACACACACACTACAGACAACACACACACTACAGAGACAGACACACACACACCCACCACTACAGAGACAGACACACACACACACACACACACACACACACACACACAACACACACACAACAACTACAGAGACAGACAGACAACACACACACCACACCACACACACACACACACACACACACACACACACACCACACACACAAAAACACACACACACACACACTACAGCAGACAGACACAACACACACACTCAGAGACAGCTGAGACTAGAGCTATAGATAAAGTGTATTGAGCTTCCATGTTATGTTACATTGTTGCAGCAAGATGGTTGGCTTCTCTGAGGCATTACGTTGGTCTCCCTTCTCAGTAAGCTACCTAAAAAATCGGTGTTACCCTCTTCTGTACCCTCCCTTTCTAATTTCAGTATGTGTTTTATTTTACCTTACTTTCTTTTTTATTATTGAACAATATAGCTGTCTAGTTTTATATCAGGCAATGTAATCTTTATGTGTCATCTAGTTTTGAGTATTGACAAGATCATCCAAGACACTTTTAGAATCAGCAAGCACTCTTATCCTGTTAGCAGCCTATCTTCCTTTCATGTGCAATCTTACCGTATATTTCCTGCAGCATGAAAGGAGGTTTTTTTTTTGCGTAGCTGAGATACGGAGAGTCAGATACAGAGAGGAGATACGGAGAGCAGATACGGAGAGTCAGATACGGAGAGTCAGATACGGAGAGTCAGATACGGAGAGTCAGATACGGAGAGTCAGATACGGAGAGTCAGATACGGAGAGTCAGATAACGGAGAGTCAGATACAGAGAGTCAATCAGAGGCAATAAAATAGAGTACAGACTGCAGCAGCCTGACGGCCATTTTGTTTATTTTCTTCTCTATGATTGAGCCATTGAGGGCCTTTTGAGAAGTCTGCGAGATGAGGGGCTTCTTTTGTGAAAGTGTGTGTGTGTGTGTGTGTGTGTGGTGGTGGTGGGTGTGTGTGTGCTGTGTGTGTGTGGTTGTGTGTGTTGGTGTGTTGGTGTGTGTGTGTGTGTGGTGTGTGTGTGTGTGTGGTTGTTGTTGTGTGTGTGTGTTGTTGTGTTGTGTGTGTTGTGAGACAGTGTGGGAACAGTGTTTTATGTTGACAGGGTGTTGGCACAGGCCCATGGAATGACGTCAAACAGAGAGCCCTATTCTCCAGCTGGATAGTGATAGGGGGAGGAGGGGGGAGTAAAGGGAGGGCTGCGGAGAAGAGAGGTGGAGGGAGGCGGAGGAGGGAAGGAGGGAGAGGAGTGGGGGAGGGAAGGAGGAGGGAGGTGGGGAGGCGGGGAGAGGAGGGGGGGAGAGGAGAGGAGGGGGGGCGAGGAGGAAGGACGGAGAGGGAAGGCAGGGAGAGGAGGGGGTGCGGAGGGAGGAGGGAGGGGGAGAGGAGAGGAGAGGAGGGGGGCGGAGGGAGAAGGGGCAGAGGGGACACTGTGGCACTGTGAGACCATACAGTCAAACCCCATTTTTGTCTCCAGAGCAGACACTCCCTCAGTCTCCCCCGCTCTTCCCTCCTCCTCCCCCCTCCCGTGATAACCGGATGAGTGTGCCTGGTAAACACTGTTTTCAGAGAGGCAGGCATGCCAAACACACACACATTAATCCTTACTCTTTTGGGGTTTGCGCCAATGTTGTTTTTTAATTTCCAGTCATATTTCTCTCTCCTTTCTGATGTTTAAAGAGATACAAGCAGTGCCTGTCTGGCACCACTAAAAATAAACTCACTTCGACATGAAATGTCCGTGAAATGACCATCAGAATATTTTCTAAACTTTTAAGACTCCTAATCCGTAACTGGATCTTGTATTTCTGAGGCTACGTATCCACGAGTGCCCATATTCTTGCAGTATCTCTTAGGAAATTGGTACTTAGCAAATTTTATCATGCCGAAACCGGATTAGAAACCAGTAGTTAAATCAAAAAATATAAGATTCACAATGTCACTAAGAATAAAACAAACAACCAAAACATCAATAGCCACTACAATGTCAAAACATAATTGTGTCATGAGTTCAGTACCATTTTCTTGATTTTGTGGGCACAAGACTATGGTGTATCGACATTAGCTAGCTAGCTAACGTTAGCATTCTAGCAACGCTAGTCAGCTACATTATAATCAGTTTGTGTTAGCTACCTACCTAGCTAGCCAGCCTAGCTAGCTCTAGTCCAATGGAAACCGATGCAGCCCCTGCTGGCTACGTGGCTAGCTAGATGACTAGTGTTGAAAGTGAGGTCCCTATGAGATTCAAGGCTTAATAAGTGTCATCGTGCAGAAAATAGCAAAACAAATAACTGTTTGATGACTGTTTGATGAGCTAGCTAAGTTAGCTAACAAGATAGCTATGACAGTTACCAGTGTGCATGCACAAAAACATGATGACACAGTCAGAAAGGCATGCAGAATGGACTGTCTCTCTGGTACTGGACTGAACTGCCCTAGCTAGCTAGCTAGCTATCTAGCTAGCTAGTAGATGGGGTACACAAATGGCGGTACAAATATGCACAGCTCCATACAATTACATTGTTCTAGTCAATGACARTACGTGTTGCGAAGTAAATACCCGTGTGGACAAAATATATATCTCGTTGCATTGCATGCTAGTGCATAAAATCTCAAGTTGTTTTTTTGTTTGTTGCATAGGAAAGTAGTCTCACCCAGCATCAAGCTTATGAAAGGGATATATTGCTAGCTTAACTCAGGGCGGCAGGTAGCCTAGCGGTTAAGAGTGGTATGGTCAGTAWTCAAAAGGTCGCTGGTTCAAATCCCTGAGGCGACTAGGTGAAAGATCTGTTGCTGTGCCCTTGACCCTAATCGCTCTGGATGACAGCGTCGACTAGGAAATGCAAATGGCTACACATTTATGATAGCTAGTATGATGAAACGCTACATGTCCTCGCATAGCCATGTTTGGATCAAATGCACTTGATTTTTCATCCGTACTGTGTGAATGACAAGCCCATTCAAAGCTATTTTGGGGTGTCTTTAATAATTGTTTATACTCAGCATGTAGAAACCTACGTACTGTAGAACATTTGTTTTCATGATGGTTTCATGTGAGCTTCGTTTCATCTTTTAAAGTGTAAGAAGGTATTTGATATCACATAGTATGCAGTATTTCCATTTCTTACTGCTGAACAATTAACCGATTATTCTTTTTTTCTTTTTTTTTTCCTTCTTTTTTTAAACAACTAATTGACCGACTTCGGTTCAATTATTTGAATTCGGTTTAGTTTTTTTTTTTCTTCTGTGCATTCAATACGCATATTTTCACAGTTTCTCTAGAGATAAATCAGATCCAGCTTGAACTGTGTGACGTGGTAGGGAGTTGTAGTTCAAATAAGCCAATATTCTACATAGTTTAGCGCATAAAACATGGTCATTAACTACAATAACCATAATCCCTTGCGCATCTATTTTTCCGGTCTGTGTTTCTTTTACACCTGCTACAGAAGAGGCAGAAGAATGCGTGATCGTGAGGGGATATAGATATTTTTATATCTATATATATATATTATAATTATTATATAATAAATATTATATTATATTTTAATAGTATTTTTATTGGAATTTCACACTTTTCTCCCATATTAAGAGATACAGTAACRAAGATAAAAATAGGAATAACAAAGAAACCAACAAAAAAAACWGACAGAAATTAAACACAAAAGCTCAGTTTAAATAAAGGAGTTAGGAGCAACACATGGAACGTACAGTGTAATGTTGAGACAGGTAAACAACCACCGTTCTAAGTAAATCCTTGCAGCCTAATAGCTGATAAATCAAGTTCTAGGTGATTTAAATGAGGTTCTCACACTTTGTAGAACTGATCTGTTTTAGAATGTAATGTACATGTCAGATATTCTAATGGCCCCTATTCAAATAGTATCTCATGCCAATCCTTACTAGAAGGGGACGTTATCATTAATCCACTATAAGAGGATGTTTTTCCTCGCTGTGACGGTCAGGATGTTGTAAAGCCTCCTCTTAGCCACAGAAGTAACATGCCTACTAGAGACACCTAACAGTAAAGAAACTGGCTACAATTCTAGGTCGACCACTGGGATTATTTTTCATTTTCTTGCAGAACACCAAACCAGTGTCTTTGTAGCTTGGATCACGACCATAAACAGTGTGTTAGGGAGCCTGTATCAGTCTTACATTTCACACACTGAGGAGAGGAGGAAGAGGAGCTGAAAACATGTATGTGATCTGGGGATATAAGCAATCTGTGTATTATTCTTAATTGGATTGCTCTAGTACGATTACAGATAGATATTGTTTTTTCAAATCTCCAAATGTCCTTCCACATCTCCTCGTCAATAGTAAAAGACAATTCTTTCTCCCACCCTCGTTTCACCTTCTGTGTGTTAACAGTAGAAAAGGAACCTTAAAGAATCATAAAAGAAACGTACAGACATTTTCCTTTGTGAGGAAAAAAAAGCGTTATTTCAATGATAGACACATCAGGGTTGCCAATCAAGGTGGTGCTCTTCAAAATGTATTGCCTTACTTGTAAGAATCTGAAAAATTCATGCTCTGGGAGTCGATATTTCCCAACCATCTGCTCAAATGACAATAAAATCTTATCAACGAATAAATAATTTAGTCTGCCTATGCCCTTATCAAGCCAAGTGTTAAAGCCAGCATCCAGCAATCCTGGACCAAAATCTGGATTGTTAAGAATCGGGGTAAGAGCAGAGGTTAGTTTGGACCTTCCCAAAAAACGCTTAAGTGTAATGGGATTATTGCAGTGATCCTTTACAGACTTCTAACTTCTGAAAAAATAGAATCTAGAATCTCAGTGTCATAGAATCTAGAATCTCAGTGTCATAGAATCTAGAATCTCAGTGTCATAGAATCTAGAATCTCAGTGTCATAGAATCTAGAATCTCAGTAGTTTGGAACTTCCCCACATTAGAAATTCTTCCTTCCGCCTCATCTACACGCTTGACAACTTTCTGTAGTTCAGCTGATTGGCCTGCTATTGCTTCCAAGACTGTTCCTATCTTGATATCGATCACTTTATGTTATGTTATCAGTCATCTTTCGAATCACCAGGTCCATTGTGCCTGGATCTGCAATGGTGTTAGCTTCGCTAACGTYAGTTAGCTCATCCTGCACATCTACACAGGTGGTGGTTTTGGTCAAGTTTTTAGTAGTTCTGCTGGGCATGTTGTCAGAAACTTTTGAGAATTAGCCATCAAGACTCATTGTAGGGTAACTTATTTAGCAAATTCTACCACTTTTTCAAGCTAAAATAAATATAAAGAGAGAAATTAACGAATGCCAAGGGAGCTCTTTGAAACACAGTGTTTTCTCGATGGCCAAAACCATCCTGGTTTTAATGATGACAACACCAGAGTTGGTCTACCATCTATGACAACACTGGTCCTGCCATGCATGCAAAGCTAGCTAGCATCCTCTTTGATAACTGGTATACCTTACTAGCTAATTTAGCTAGCTCATCAAACAGTATTTTTGCTATTTCTGCACAATGGCACTTATTAGGGTCTTGAATCTCATATGGACCTCACTGTCACAACTGGTCATCCAGCTAGCCATTGGACTAGACTAGACCTTGCTAGCAAGGTAGGTAGCGCTTGCTAGCTAGCTAACACTAGCATCGTTAGCAAGCTAACGTTAGCTAGCTAGCTAGCGAATGACGATACACCATAGTCATGGATCCGCAAAATCAAGCAAAAGGTTACTGAACTCGTGACAAAATCATGTTTTGACACGGGAATAAAAGATCCGGTCAGGGATTAGAAGCCACTCCAAAACTGTAATAATAACGTAATATACCTTATTTTTATAAAAGCTTCCAGTTAATGAAAGTAGGCGTGTTGAAAACTGCCTAATGTTTACAAAAGAACAGACTGAATGGCGGGGCTGCTGTTTGGCAAAGAAAACGAAAAGTAATGAAGGTTTGTGGCTTTAATATATTGTAAATTCTCTCTGTCTCCTCTCTCTCCACCTCTCGTCAGCACCCCCTCTCCTCCACTCCCCCGCCCACCCCTCTCCTCACTCGCTCCACCCCCTTTCTCCACTCTCTCCCCCCTCTCCTCCACTCGCTCCAACCCCTCTCCTCCCCTCTTCCCCCTCTCCTCCACTCGCTCCACCCCCCTCTCCTCCCCTCTCCCCCCTTCTCCTCCCATCTCTCTCCCCTCTCCCCCCCTCTCCTCACCTCTCTCCCCCCGCTCTCTCCACCGCCACCCCCCTCTCCTCACTCTCTCCCCCCCTCTCCTCCACTCGCTCCACCCCCTCTCCTCCCTCTCCAGCTCTCTCAGTTGGTCTCCAGGGCCAGAGTGCCTCGTCTGTCTCGTCAGAAATCAAGTCAGAGATGAGGGGGATGAGAACCTACAGGATGCCAGATCTATGGAGACCAAGAAGGAGGAGCCTGACAACAAGGACCTGAAGTCTATTGATAGGTCAAGATCTAGATCACATTTATTGATAGGTCAAAATCTAGGTAGCCATGTCCACAGTGCTCGCTTCATTTAAATACGCTTACAACGAATTTTGATGAAGTGAACAGTGTGTTTTTTATTAAGTGAACAGTGTATTTGAGGGACAGCTAAATTAATTAATAAACAACGACTAGAAAAACAAAAGACTTGGTTAGCCCCACAAAGTGAAATACATTCTCAAATATATTCACTTATCAATCTGCATTCATTGTTCTTAACTACGTAGACTTTATGACAGTAAAATACAAAGACTTACTTTTAAATTTGCCAAAAACTTTTCCAACACTCACAGCACTCATAGATTTTGGTTGAATGCACACATACTTTAAAAACAAATGAATCAAATGAATCATTCATAGTTTTTCTCCGAAGTTCTTCTCCTTTGGGTAATTCCAGACTCGTCAACAGACTTGAGCCGTGGTTTTAGCTGTTTCTCACACACCAGAGAAGGCCCCACTTCCTCATTCCCAAGATGCACCATTCAGGATAAACGCTGTGACATCTCTGCGTTCATTGCCCCTTCCGCCTGTAATGATACAGAGTTTTTCAGACCCCAGATGATCACGATGATGAAACAAATATGGGTATCCTGCAGTACTACAGTGGGTCTCCTGCAATACTACAGTGGGTATCCTGCAGTACTACAGTCGGGTATTCCTGCCGACTACAGTCGGGTATCTGCCAGTACTACCAGTCGGTATCCTGGCTAGTACTACAGTGGTATCCTGCAGTACTACAGTGGGTATCCTGCAGTTACTAGCAGTTGGTATCCCTGCAGTACTAAAGTCGGTATCCTGCAGTACTACAGTTGTATTTTATGATTGAAAATAGATGCATTGAACGATTGAAAATAGGTGCATTGAACGATTGAAAATATGTGCATTTGAACGATTGAAAATGGAAAATTAATTTGTTTTCAGGTTACATCACCATCTACATATATATATACTGTATATATATATACTGTATACATATATATATTATATATAATATAATATATATATATATATATATATTTATATATTATACAGTATAGTCAGCTGTACAGGTAAATGAATAGGCATCACAACTCCTATAAACAGAGATTCAGACTGACCCGGCTTCATGCATTGTGGGTGGCATTTCAAAATGGCGTAGCGTGGGTAAGCGTTGGTTTCGCTGGTGCTGATCAGTCCCCCTATCGGTCCCACAGCAACGCGGATGACGAGGACTTGTCTCCGGAGCAGAAAGATCGAACGCGAGAAGGAACGCAGGATGGCCAACAATGCCGAGAGCGGCTCCGTGTCCGGAGACATCAACGAGGCTTTCAAAGGAGCTGGGGCGTATGGTGCCAGCTGCACCTGAAGAGTGACAAGCCACAGACCAAACTGCTCATACTGCATCAGGCCGTGGCCGTCATACTGAGTCTGGAGCAGCAAGTCAGAGGCAAGGACGTGACACATATTATATACATATAGGGCCTGACACACATATATATACACATATAGGGACCTGACACACATATATATACACATATAGGGACCTGACACACATATATATACACATATAGGGACTGACACACATATAATATAATAGGGATGACACACATATATATAAATAGGACCTGACACACATATATATATATATACTAGGACCTGACACACATATATATACACATATAGGACCTGACACACACATATATACATTAGGGACCTGACACACATATATACACATATAGGGACCTGACACACACATATATACATATATAGGGATCTGACACATATATATACACATATGAGGACCTGACAACACATATATATACCATATATGGAGGACCTGACACACATATATATACATATAGGGACCTGACCACACATATATATACACATATAGGGACCTGACAACACCATATATATACATATAGGGACCTGACACACATAATATATACCACATATAGGGACCTGACACACATATATATATATACACATATAGGGACCTGACACACATAATATATACAATAAGGGACCTGACATATATATATAACACATATAGGACCCGTGAACCATATAATATATACAACATATAGGGACCTGACACACATTATATTACACATATAGGGACCTGACACACACATATAATACACATATAGCACTTGATTCATATATATACATATAGGGACCTGACATATATATCTATACACATATAGGGACCTGACACACTATATATACCAATATAGGGACCTGACACACATATATATACATATAGGGACCTGACACACATATATATACACTATAGGACCTGACACCATATATTATATATATACACATTAGGGACCTGGCACACATATATATATGTATACATATAGGGACCTGACACACACTACATATATATATACATATATATTACATATAGGGACCTGACACACACCATATATATATGTATACACTATAGGACCTGCACACATATATATATGTATACAATATAGGGACCTGGCCACATATATATATGTATACACATATAGGACCTGCACACATATATATTGTATCGACATATAGGGACCTGACAACACACACATATATATACACATATAGGGACCTGACCACATATATATATACTATATGTATATAGACACATAGACACATTGAGACAGAGAACAGACAGACACATAGACAGACACACACAGGGAGACAGAACACTTAGAGCACAGACACACAGAAGAAACAAGACACACACAGGGAGACAGACCACTAAGAGACAGACACATAGAGACACAGCACACACAGGAGACAGACACAGAGACAGACACATAGAGACAACACACACAGAGACAGACACACACAGAAAGACACACACCAGAGACAGACACACACACAGAGACA
>NW_019944302.1:54100-59100 GCF_002910315.2 Salvelinus sp. IW2-2015 | reverse complement strand
TTTGATTGTGAGTGATGTGCTGTATTGTTTTGAGTGTGAGTGATGTGCTGTATTGTTTTGATTGTGAGTGATGTGTTGTATTGTTTTGAGTGTGAGGGATGTGCTGTATTGATTTGAGCGTGAGTGATGTGTTGTATTGATTTGATTGTGAGTGATGTGCTGTATTGTTTTGATTCGATCGTTTCACACCCGATGGTGTAGTTCGTTAACTAAGTGTTATCCGTGAACAAAAGAGATAGGAGGGAATGTGAAGAATGCTGGGTATCTCCATCTCGTAGAGATACTGAGTACAGTACCTCGTAGTGAGGGACCTAAAGGTTGGAATTTGATTTGTTTTCACGATAAGGTGAACCTGTTCAAATAGCAGGTGTGTAACGAAGATCTACACTCCAGTGAAGAGGTACACAGTAASGAGGTACACAGTAAGGAGGTACACAGTGGAGAGGTACACAGTAAGGAGGTACACAGTGGAGAGGTACACAGTGAAGAGGTACACAGTGAAGAGGTACACAGTAAGGAGGTACACAGTAAGGAGGTACACAGTGTAAATAATTATTGCATGTTTTAAAAAATGTCTGAAATTCTACATAATCTCAACTTTTTATTTATTATAACCCCCCCCCCCCCCCCCCCCCAGACTGACTGATTGATTTTCCATATATATCTATTTAACTTTAAACATCAAGGAGAAGTCCAGGCACGACTGCAAGAGTTTCCACAGTGTGGGGAGATTGCCATTCGGTTGAGACAGTAGCTGAGTCCTGCAACATTGTTCAGCAACATAATGATATGTTAGAAATAGCCCCCCCCCATCATCACGTAGTTGCATCAACTTTTTTTTTGTGTGTAAAATTGTTCTTTTTCTTTAACATTATAATATAATAATTTTATTTTTTTTGAAGGGGGGGGGGAATGCTGAAATAAAAAACAATAATAATACAAAAATCTCTTGTAGTATCTGTTATTGTTTTCATAGCCAATATACATTTGCAGTTTGTTCATTTCTACAGAAGACGAAAGACAAGTGGGTCCCTGGGGAAAAAAAACATTGGTCAGATCAGGTGGTCAGATCGATCGTTGATTGACGTGATCGGTTGATTGATTGGTTCAGGAAATAGGAGAATGTTGTCAAAGAAGTGGTCACTCATCATCTGATGAGAACTCCGGGAGCTTGGACCTATAGGAGACAGAAGGAGAGGTAGACAGCTGTGGGCACACCGTAACTTCCCTGTTGACCTGGACTCACCTGTTACTGGACAAACACACCAACAGACACACTCAACAGAAGCACACACACACCACTGAGAAGGCCTAAAGGTACAACTTTGAGATGGACACCTAGGCCTAAAATAACCTTCACAGGGTTTTAAACGTCTGTGCCCTTACCATGTAGGATTAAGATGAACGTTTGAGAAGGCTCTCACTGTGTACTCTCCTACTGTGTACCTCTTCTGACCTGTGCACACTCCTTTACTGGTTGTAACCGTCTCCACTGGTGTTACGCTCTCTGGTACTGTGTACCTTCCTTACTGTGTACCTCCTTACTGTGTACCTCTTACTTGATTCACTCCTTCCACTGTGTACCTCCTTACGTGTGTACCTCTTCTACACTGTGTATCTTACTGCCCTCTCCCTGTGTACCTCTTCCTAGCTGTAGTTATCTCCTTTACTGTGTACCTCTTCACTGTTATCTCTTACTTGTCACTATCTCCCTTGTGTACTCCCTCTACTGTGTATCTCTCACTGTGTACTCTCCACTGTGTACCTCCTTACTGTGTACCTCCTTACTGTGTACCTCTTCCACTGTGTACCTACTGTGCCTCTATGTGTACTTCCTTACTTGATATCTCTTTCTACTGTGTACCTCTTTCACTGTGTACTCTTCACTGTGTATCCTACTCTTACTGTAGTACCTCTTCACTGTGTACCTCTTCTTTACTGTGTGTCCTCCTTACTGTGTATCTCCTCACTGTGTACCTCTTCACTGTGTACCTCTTTACTGTGTATTCTTACTGTGTACCCTCTTCACTGTGTACCCCTCACTGTGTACTCTCTTTACCGTGTACCTCCTTACTGTGTACCCTCCTCTTACTGTGTACCTCCTTACTGTGTACCTCCTTACTGTGTAGTGCTCCTCACTGTGTACAGCTCTTCACTGTGTACCGCTTCACTGTGTACCTCTTCACTGTGTACCTCTTCACTGTGTACCTCCTTACTGTGTACCTCCTTACTGGTGTATCTCTTCACTGTGTATCTCTTCACTGTGTACCTCCTTACTGTGTACCCCTTTACTGTGTACCTCTTCACTGTGTACCTCTCCACTGTGTATCTCCTTACTTGTGTACCTCCTTACTGTGTACCTCCTTACTGTGTATCTCTTCACTGTGTACCTCTTCACTGTTTTACCTCTTCACTGTGTACCTCTTCACTGTGTACCTCTTCACTGTGTACCTCTTCACTGTGTACCCTCCCTCCACTGTGTACCTCTCCACTGTGTATCTCCTTACGTGTATCTCTTCACTGTGTACCTCTTCACTGTGTACCTCTTCACTGTGTATCTCCTTACTGTGTACCTCTTCATGTTTCTGTGTACCTCTCCACTGTGTATCTCCTTACTGTGTACCTCTTTACTGTGTACCTCTTCACTGTGTACCTCTTCACGGGTACCTCTCCACTGTGTACCTCTTCACTGTGTACCTCCTTACTGTGTACCTCCTTACTGTGTATCTCTTCACGTGTACCTCTTCATGTGTACCTCTTCACTGTGTATCTCGTTCACTGTGTACCTCTTCACTGTGTACCTCTTGCACTGTACCTCCTTACTTTTGTATCACTTCACTGTGTACCTCCTTCACTGTGTACCTCTTCACTGTGTACCTCCTTACTGTGTATCTCTTCACTGTGTACCTCTTCACTGTGTATCTCTTCACTGTGTACTCCTTACTGTGTACCTCTTCACTGTGTACCTCTTCACTTGTACTCTTACTGTGTATCTCTTCACTGTGTACCTCTTCACTGTGTATTCTTCACTGTGTATCTCTTCACTGTGTACCTCCTTACTGTGTACCACTTCACTTGTGTACCTCTTCACTGTGTACCTCTTCACTGTGTACCTCCTTACTTGTGTACCTCTCCACTGTGTACCTCTCCACTGTGTACCTCTCCACTGTGTACCTCTTTACTGTGTATTCTCTCACTGTGTACCTCTTCACTGTGTACCTCCTTACTGTGTATCTCTCCACTGTGTACCTCTCCACTGTGTACCTCTTCACTGTGTACCTCTCCACTGTGTATCTCTTCACTGTGTACCCTCTTCACTGTGTACCCTTTTACTGTGTACCTCTTCACTGTGTATCTCTCCACTGTGTATCTCTTCACTGTGTACCTCTCCACTGTGTATCTCTTCACTGCATATCTCTTCACTGTGTACCTCTCCACTGTGTACCTCTTCACTGGTGTACCTCTTCACTGTGTACCTTTCACTGTGTACCTCTCCACTGTGTACCTCTCCCACTGTGTACCTCTTCACTGTGTACTTCTCACTGTGTACCTCTTCACTGTGTACCTCTCCACTGGTTACCTCTCCACTGTGTACCTCTCCACTGTGTACCTCTTCACTGTCTACGTCTTCACTGTGTACCTCTCTCACTGTGTACCTCTTCACTGTCGTACCTCCTTACTGTGTACCTCTCCACTGTGTACCTCCTTACTGTGTACCTCTCCTTGTACTTTACTTCTTCACTGTGTACCTCTTCACTGTGTACCTCTCCACTGTGTACCTCCTTACTGTGTACCTCTCCCTGTGTACCTCCTTACTGTGTACCTCCTTACTGTGTACCTCTTCACTGAGTGTAGATCTTCGTTACACACCTGCTATTTGAACAGGTTCACCTTATCGTGAAAACAAATCAAATTCCAACCTTTAGGTCCCTCACTACGAGGTACTGTACTCAGTATCTCTACGGATGGAGATACCAGCATTCTTCACATTCCCTCCTATCTCTTTGTTACGGGATAACACTTAGTTAACGAACTACACCATCGGGTGTGAAACGATCGAATCAAAACAATACAGCACATCACTCACAATCAAATAAATACAACACATCACTCACGCTCAAATCAATACAGCACATCCCTCACACTCAAAACAATACAACACATCACTCACAATCAAAACAATACAGCACTCACTCACACTCAAAACAATACAGCACATCACCACAATCAAAACAATACAGCACATCCCTCACAATCAAAACAATACAGCACATCCCTCACACTCAAAACCACATGTTTAAGTTTTCACTGAGTTTCTCACAATGAGTTAAAGCGAGTCAACTACACACACACACACACACACAGCAGAAACAAAATGAGCACACACTTACTGCTAATCTGTTGTTAAAATGTACCCAGGGTTTTGTTTCAATAGTTTATAGGGTTTGATTACAGCCCCATTGTCTGCTCATCAATTTCAATCGGTTTGCATTAAAGGCCACATGGATAAATGATCCACGTTGTCCCCGTGTGTCCTGTACTTCTGAATGAGTTTGGATTATTCATTTGGGATGCAAATGTGGTCAAAACGATAATGTAATGCAGAGAGGGCAAGCCAAGCCACTTTGGAAGACTGATTATAATTTTTGACATTTTATTTACCATTTTACTATGTTGTGTTACTTGGCAAATGAAGCCAGAATTATTTTTTAGAATTATAATTTTTATCACCCAATTTTATTTTCTTTGTTTTTTGGTTAATGGTAAGTTATGGTACACGTGTTTTCACAGCAGATTAGTTTAAAGTGAATATCTTCTGACCATTTAGGGGGTTTTTACATTTGTCCCATTGGTTGGAGGCGTCCCCCATGGCGTGGTGCGGCCCGGCCAGGGAGAGAGCGCCGCTCCGCCGTCCGACGAGCCCTTCTCCTCCTCACGTCTCTTCAGACACGCCGCCTTAGGGTTCAGGTTCCTCTCTAGAAGACGGACGAACGCACACA
>NW_019944302.1:40861-51225 GCF_002910315.2 Salvelinus sp. IW2-2015 | reverse complement strand
CTGTCTACGTCTTCACTGTGTACCTCTTCACTGTGTACCTCTTCACTGATGTACCTCCTTAAAAAAAAAAAAAAAAAATGTGTACTTCTAATCGAAAAACAGAACAGATACATTGTAAGATAACACTTTGTTTGTGGGCTCTAAATTGGCTGTATACTAGAAAGCAGTGTTGGGGAATGTTACTTTTTAAAGTAACTCGTTAGGTTACAGCGTTACTGCCATTAAAAGTAACACGTTACATTACACTGTTACTGTGGAAAGTAACTCGTTTTGTCGTTACATTACTTTTGCGTTACCGAACCCCCTGATAAAACCCTCTGAAAATGTATTGCGCTTGTTGGTCGTTGTTATACCCAGTAGAGGGTGGCTTGCCTATTTACTAACCGGTGCTACAATGATTTCATCGGCCACAACGGGAGAGCTCCAGATCGAAATCTCTTGTCAGATTTCCTGACAGCGGTTTCAGTTGTGTTACTAAATTGAACCGTGTATTTTGCAATAAACAATGTATTTTTTTTTTATCGCATTATTGTTTGGTTGTTGTAGTTCAGCAGCCTATGTTGAAATGTAACTGTTCCACACAAAACAAAATGCTTGAAGAAGGAAAAACGTATACACATTATGATAATAAGGAAAGATAAAATAAGATATAAAAGCCTACTTAATAGTCTATTATTATCTGGCTTTAATATGTATATTTCGTTTCATAAAGCTGCCCGAAATGATGGTTTTGACTTATGGACAACGTACAAGTGTTCTAACGAAATTCCATATTAAAACTATCGAAATATTTGATAAATACAACAAAAAAGTGTAGCATCACAATTAAATTCTATCTTGATAAATCCAAGGCATCAAAGGAACCTTGTCCATAAATCAAAACCAACATTTAGGCAGCTTTACGAAACGAAATAGACATATTAAAGCCAGATAATAATAAAGACTATTAAGTCACAACAAGCCCGACTTGAAATGTTGACTTGAACATTTTATTAACAGTAAACATCAAACCACGAATGCAAACTGTCAGATAAATCCTTAAACATAATGCATTGAAATAAATGGCATGCAATCAAAGGAATGACTTACAATCATCAAAGACATGTTCATTTAGTTTTCTCGGGGTGACAGGTTTAACAAAACATAAATCTAGATGTTGCTGTTTTGGAAACGGAAGCGCCATCTTCCTCAGCATCGACAGCAATCGGCTGTCGTGGGTCCTTCTTCTGTGGAGCTGTGCTTGGCCTGAATGTGCTTCTTGATATTTGAAGTTGACACGGCGCTTAGGCCCGAGGCACAGTTTGCGTTTTATTATTATGTTTTTCTCCTTTTCTTTTACCAATTCTAAATAATGTGAATACTTTCACGCGGTAAAGGCCGGTGGCTCTGCCATCCTGATAGCTTCATGCCACAACGTTCTTGAAGAAACAGGAAGAGCGTGAATTTATGGGGAAGGGATTTTTCATATTATAATTTGGCAAGGGAAATAATATTTAAAAGTAACCGATTTGCTTATTTGAAAAAGTAACTTAAGTATCTGATTTCTTAAATTGAAAAACGAATAGGTTAAGTTTCTCATTATCACAAAAAAATAGTAATTCGAGTATTCTAACGCGTTACTCGTTACCCCCAACACTGCTAGAGAAAATGGAGGGAAAACATCTTCTAGCCACTCGAAACCAGCAAACGTCCTGATTCAGATTGAAATGGGTTTTCATTGGCCACTCCTTTGCGTAAGCAAATGGAACCTTGTGATTAGAGGGCATGGCCGTTGGTAGTGTTACTCTTCGTTACTTCATGTTACAAGGCAGATGAAGGAAGGAAGGAAGGAAGGAAGGAAGGAAGGAAGGAAGGAAGGAAGGAAGGAAGGAAGGAAGGAAGGAAGGAAGGAAGGAAGGAAGGAAGGATAGAAAATAAAAGGGGGGTGATATGTCTCCTTTCTGTGTCTGTTTGTCACACAGAGAGACCCAGACCAGGTCAGAATAGAGCAAAGTCAACCATTTTCTGAGACCCAAGTCAAAGGTCAAGGTCTCTCCCAGGTGATGTCACTTCCTGATAATGACACTGCAATGGAAAGGCACAGCCAGAAGGGGGATGTACTTCATATCCCAGAATCTGAGCAGTCCATCACCTTGTATGATTTGCCTGATTTTAAACCCCGGTCTAACAGTTCACATCCCCCTCCGGTTCCCTACATCTCCCTTCCTGACCCCTAAAACCACCCCAAGACCCCTAGAAATGCAATTTTAACATTCACTTCTACCAATGTGCCTTTTAGAGTTCATATCATTCAAATGCGATGAGGAGGAGACGGACGTTATCTGAACTTTTTAGGATTCAAGCTTAGGGAACTGTTAGTTATTAGGTCTATGCAGTCAGGTTTTTTCTGACCTGGGAATTTAAAAAACAGTAAAAAGAAAAAAAAATGTATTTTTGGGATAAACTGTATTTAATTGTACTGTATGCTTATATGTAATTAGAAGGCGTGTCCCTGAATGGACCTTGTTTTAGTCAGTTGAGCCCCCTGGCGGCCCCAGCACCTCGACTTTCAGACCCCTTCCTCTATTCCAAGTTGCAGCCTGTTTCCATTGTGAACGACATGTCTGTTTCTGAGCTTTGTATTATAGCGATCAGCTTTTTATCAATATCGGCTTGTCCGTGAGCCACTGTAGTCTTCAGTACCAGTGTGTGGTTGTATGTGTAAAACAGATTTTTTTTCTCTTTTTTAAATCTTTCTCTTATTCTTTGTCTGTTCTGGTTTCTGTGTCGATGAAAAAAATACTAAACCACGACATGCTGTCTTATGAAAATTGGACAGCAGCTGTTTTTAAAAGTGGTTTATGTTATCCAATCAACACAAGGCACTGAAACTGGAAAATAATCTATTTGAAAATCAATATATATAAATGTAAAAATATATACAATATATAAATAAGGAAGGTGCCAGTTTTCAAAGGAACGGTTGTTTTGGGTCAGATTAATTATTTTCTTAGAGATGGGTGGAAAGTTCGAAGAGGCATCTCAGTGTTAATGAGCTATGAAGGTTTGAAGAGGCATCTCTTGTTCATCTTCTTCTCTGGCGTGCTGTGCCCTTGACATCACAATGACTGACTATGGCACCCCTGACTGGACAAAAGGGACCGGAGTTCCCCATCATCCTCCACTCAGCTTCTATTCAGCTGTCAAAGAAAACACACAGACATTTGTAAAATTGTATGCAACAGATGCAAACGTACCATTATTTTGAAATTGTGTATGTAAAAGTTATATTTTTACATGTAGACTGTTGTTAATTTGTGTTTAGATAATACATTGTATCAGTTTTTTGTTAAAAGAAGAAAAAAAAAAGAAAAAATTCGGAGTGTGTTGAAAATGTGTCACATTGAAATTGTAGGAAGGAACGGTTTCCGTTATTTTTCTTCAAAAAAAGACTGAACATTTCAATGTACAAAGGGGCGACACAATGCCAGAGAACGCAAGAACCCATTCAAATGTAATGTACTATCAAAAGCTTCAATATCATWTTCAGTTTTTGTTTTCAAAAAAGGTTTGTTTGTTTATATTTCCGGGATTGTTTTTGAAGAATGGGATGGGGGTTAATTGGAAATCAAAAAGGTATATAATATTATTTTCATGCTCCATGCTCATTGCCATTTTTTCATTGTATTTTTTAATATAATGTGTAAGTAGTTATAGTACACAGGGTTCATGTCCCTTTTGGTAGGGGGGGTGGTGACGACTGGCTGAGAGTGGGAAATTATTGAGTTGATTTGATCAGTTGTATTCTGCTTGTATGTGCCTGGTTATTTTAGCCAGGTGCCAATATTAATTAAAAAATGAACGGCACTTAACTGTATGTGTGTCATGGTTTAGTATTCAACTCACTGTTCTTTATGCGCTGTCTCRGTGTGGCACCACGACGACTCGTTGACAGACAGCGCAACTCTCGTCTGCAGGGAAATACTGTATATTCTAGCTGTAATTCAAGTGGTGCTAAGCAAGTATTTTCCAGAGTTACAGTTTGACTCCATCTAGATTCAGTCTAAATACCTTAGCTAGAAATCGTACTTTGTCAGGTATTTGAACGTTTGATTGGACCAGAGTTTTACAGCTAATTCCAGCTGTTTGAATTTGGACCTGTGTTTTACAGCTAATTCCAGCTGTTTGAATTTGGACCTGTTGTTTTACAGCTAATTCCAGCTGTTTGAATTTGGACCTGTGTTTTACAGCTAATTCCAGCTGTTTGAATTTGGACCTGTGTTTTACAGCTAATTCCAGCTGTTTGAATTTGGACCAGTTGTTTTACAGCTAATTCCAGCTGTTTGAATTGAACCTGAGTTTTACAGCTAATTCTAGCTGTTTGAATTTGGACCAGTGTTTTACTGCTAATTCCAGCTGTTTTGAATTTGGACCTGTGTTTTACAGCTAATTCCAGCTGTTTGAATTTGGACCAGTGTTTTACAGCTAATTCCAGCTGTTTGAATCAGACCAGTGTTTTACAGCTAATTCCAGCTGTTTGAATTTGGACCAGTGCTTTACAGCTAACTCAAGCTGTTTGAATTTGGACCTGTGTTTTACAGCTAACTCAAGCTGTTTGAATTGGACCTGTGTTTTACAGCTAACTCAAGCTGTTTTGAATTGGACCTGTGTTTTACAAGCTAACTCAAGCTGTTTGAATTTGCGACCAGTGTTTTACAGCTAATTCCAGCTATTTGAATCGGACCTAGGATAAATACTTTTTTATTAGATTGGACCTGTCGTTATAAGTGCTAATATTTTGATCTTGTAAGATGTAATGGACGTAAAAATGATCCACGATTGCAATAAGTGTGTTATTATTACCCCTATTATGTTTACAGCAAAAGGTAAAACGTATTTAGCGTTATTTTCCTGGTTGTACGTACATATCATACGATCTCTCTTCTTTTCCTGGTTGTACGTACATATCATACGATCTCTCTTCTTTTCAGTGATTGAACCATGTGCTGTGTATCATTTACAGCGTTAATATTCTGACCGTTTATTGCAATAATAATATCAGTTACATCAGCACTTGTCATTTGTTCTCCTGGGTGATAATATATAGGATAGAAATTTAAAATATTGTTGAATGCATCGGGAAATGTCCTAAAATAAAAAAGAGAAAAGAGACTTTAAATCCAAAATCTTGCTCGTTATGAAACGTGTTGCCGTTGAATGCGAATTATTGAGCTACGAGAACAAAAGTAAAGGGACAATACTTTTTTGATCTTTCTATTTATTTTTTGGCGATAATTGTCTTTCAATAAAGAGAATAGTTTATCGTCATTCTGTATTAGGGGCGTTCCCTTATGTATTATGTTCTCTATTGTCTGTTTGAATTCTACAGTCCCGAAGCAGACATTGGTTAACTATAGACTGTAAACAAGGCCCAGACAGACTGGGTTTGTACTAACGTGGCTGTTTGTGTGACTGATTCATCAGAAACCCTTCCACATTTATTTTGTCAAATTGAGGAGGAGAAAATGGAAAAATAATGAAGTCAAAAATCATAGGGTCATCTTTGCTTTGTAACGATGGTTGCCATTTAACATCCACTACCGGCCTTTTTCCCCCGACCCAGATCAAAGGCCAAGGTCTCCCAGGTGACAATACCACTTCCTGGTGATGACATTTCCATCAAATTTTTTCATATGATACAAACCACAAAGTTAAACAGAATTAAGTCTGGGTCAAAAGTTTAACCTGACTAGATAATCATTATACTCAGCCCTCAGAAAGAAAACTACTTGTCGAGTAATGATAAGAGTAATCACACTTTAAGAGTTAAAGTATACTTTATAGTACACTTTAAGTTTGGAGGGTTTGATGATGAAAGGCATTTCTACAGTCTAGCTAGCATCTAGCCACCATGAATGGTGACACATGTCAATCAATCAAGTTACGTATGGTTTAGTTACTCTCTCCTATGGTTTAGTTACTCTCCTATGGTTTAGTTACTCTCTCCTGTGGTTTAGTTACTCTCTCCTGTGGTTTAGTTACTCTCTCTTCCTATGGTTTAGTTACTCTCTCTCTTCCTATGGTTTAGTTACTCTCTCTTCCTGTGATTTAGTTACTCTCTCTTCCTGTGGTTTAGTTACTCTCTCTTCCTATGGTTTAGTTACTCTCTCTTCGGAGCCTGTCTGTAGTCAGTTTGCTTACAGTACCTTCTATCAGTATTGAATAGAGGCCTGTACATTGTAGTCCAGTTTCAGCTTTACAGATTGAATAGAGCCTGTCTGTAGTCAGTTTCACTGTGTGAGTCTGTCGTCTAAATGTGAAATCAAACATGATCGAAGACAGAGTATCTAAACCATATGAAGAGAGTAACTAACCTAGGAAGAGAGAGTAACTAAACCAAAGGAAGAGAGAGTAACAAATCACAGGAAGAGAGAGTAACTAACCACAGGAAGAGAGAGTAACTAAACCATTAGAAGAAGAGGTAACTAAACCAAAGGAAAGAGAGAGTAACTAAATCACAGGAAGAGAGAGTAACTAAACCACAGGAAGAGAAGAGTAACTAAACCATTAGACGAGAGAGTAACTAACCATTAGAAGAGAGAGTAACAAACATAAATAGGAGAGAGTAACTAAACCATAGGAAGAGAGAGTACACTAAACCATGGAGAGAGAGTAACTAAACCATTTAAAGAGTAAATAAACCATAGAAAGGAGAAAGTAACTAAACCATAGGAAGAGAGAGTAACTAAACCATAGGAAGAGAGAGTAACTAAACCACAGGAAGAGAGAGTAACTAAACATAGGAAGAGAGAGAGTAACTAAACATAGGAAAGAGAGTAACTAAACAAAGGAAGAGAGAGTAACTAAAATCACAGAAAAGAGAGTAACTAAACCATTAGACGAGAGTAACCTAACCATTAAAAGAGAGAGTAACTAAACCATAATAGGAAGAGTAACTAAACCATAGGAAGAGAGAGTAAACTAAACCATTAAAGAGTAACTAAACCACTAGACGAGAGAGTAACCTAACCATTAGAAGAGAGAGTAACTAAACCAAGAAGAGAGAGTAACTAAACCACAGGAAGAAGAAAGTAACTAACCACAGGAAGAGAGAGTAACTAAACCATAGAAGAAGGAGTAACTAAACCAAAGGAAGAGAGAGTACTAAACCACAGAAGAGAGAGTAACTAAACCATAGAGAGAGAGTAATAAACCATAAAGGAGAGAGTAACTAAACCATAGGAAGAGAGAGTAACTAAACCACGGAAGAGAGTAACTAAACCATAGGAAGAGAGTAACTAAACCATTAGAAGAGAGAGTAACTAAACCATAGAAAGAGAGAGAAACTAAACCATAGGAAAGAGAGAGTAACTAAACCATAGGAAAGAGAGTAACTAAACCACAGGAAGAGAGTAACTAAACCATAGGAGAGAGTAACTAAACCATAGAAGAGAGAGTAACTAAACCATAGGAAGAAGAGTAACTAAACCATTAGAAGAGAGAGTAACTAAACCATAGGAAGAGAGAGTAACTAAACCATAGAAGAGAGAGTAACTAAACCATAGAAGAGGAGTAACTAAACCATAGGAAGAGAGAGTAACTAAACCATTAGAAGAGAGAGTAACTAAACCATAGGAAGAGAGAGTAACTAAACCATAGGAAGAGAGAGTAACTAAACCACAGGAAGAGAGAGTAACTAAACCACAGGAAGAGAGAGTAACTAAACCATTAGAAGAGAGAGTAACTAAACCATAGGAAGAGAGAGAACTAGACCACAGGAAGAGAGAGTAACTAAACCATAGGAAGAGAGAGTAACTAAACCACAGGAAGAGAGAGTAACTAAACCACAGGAAGAGAGAGTAACTAAACCATAGAAGAGAGAGTAACTAAACCATAGGAAGAGAGAGTAACTAAACCACAAGAGAGAGATAACTAAACCACAGGAAGAGAGAGATAAACATAGGAAGAGAGAGAGTAACTAAAACAAGGAAGAGAGAGTACTAAACCACAGGAAGAGAGAGTAACTAAACCATAGAAGAGAGAGGTAACTAAACCATAGGAAGAGAGAGTAACTAAACCATAGAAGAGAGAAAAGTAACTAAACCACAGGAAGAGAGAGTAACTAAACCATAGGAAGAGAGTAACTAAACCATAGGAAGAGAGAGTAACTAAACCACAGGAGAGAGAGTAACTAAACCATAGGAAAGAAGAGAGATAACTAAACAATAGGAAGAGAGAGAGTAACTAAACCATAGAAAAGAGTAACTAAACCACAGGAAGAGAGAGTAACTAAACCACAGGAGAAGAGTAACTAAACCATAGGAAGAGAGAGTAACCTAACCATAGAAGAGAGAGTAACTAAACCATAGGAAAAGAGAGTAACTAAACCACAGGAAGAGAGAGTAACTAAACCATAGAGAGAGAGTAACTAAACATAGGAAGAGAGAGTAACTAAACCACAGAAGAGAGAGAACTAAACCATAGAAGAGAGAGTAACTAAACCATAGAAGAGAGAGTAACTAAACCACAGGAAAGAGAGTAACTAAACCATAGGAAGAGAGAGTAACTACCACAGGAAGAGAGAGTAACTAAACCACAGGAAGAGAGAGTAACTAAAACCATAGAAGAGAGATAACTAAACCATAGGAAGAGAGAGTAAATAACCACAAGAGAGAGAGTAACTAAACCACAGGAAGAGAGAGTACTAAACCATAGGAAGAGAGAGAGTAACTAAACCATAGGAAGAAAGAGTAACTAAACCACAGGAAAGAGAGTAACTAAACCATAGGAAGAGAGAGTAACTAAACCATAGGAAGAGAGCGTAACTAAACCATAGGAAGAGAGAGTAACTAAACCACAGAAGAGAGAGTAACTAAACCATAGGAAGAGAGAGAGTAACTAAACCAAGGACGAGAGAGTAACTAAACCACAGAAGAGAGAGTAACTAAACCATAGGAAGAGAAGGAGTAACTAACAATAGGAGGAGAGAGAGTAACTAAACCATAGGAAGAGAGAGTAACTAAACCACAGGAAGAGAGAGTAACTAAACCACACAAGAGAGAGTAACTAAACCATAGGAAGAGAGAGTAACCGTCAACCATAGAAGAGAGAGTAACTAAACCACAGGAAGAGAAGGTAACTAAACCATAGGAAGAGGAGAGTAACTAAAACCATGTAAGAGAGAGTAACTTAAACCATAGGGAAGAGAGAGTAACTAAACCACAGAAGAGAGGTAACTAAACCATAGGAAGAGAGAGTAACTAACCACAGGAAAGAGAGTAACTAAACCATAGAAAGAGATAACTAAACCATAGGAAGAGAGATAAAAAACTAAGACCAGCAGAGAGAGAGTAACTAAACCATAGGAGAGAGAGTAACTAAACCATAGGAAGCAGAGAGTAACTAAACCATAGGAAGAGAGAGTAACTAAACCCACAAGGAAGAGAGTAACTAAACCATAGGAAGAGAGAGTAACTAAACCACAGGAAGAGAGTAACTAACCATAGGAGAGAGTAACTAAACCATAGGAAGAGAGAGTAACTAAACCACAGGAAGAGAGAGTAACTAAACCACAGGAAGAGAGTAACTAAACCATAGAGAGAGAGAGTAACTAACCAGAGAGGAAGAGAGTAACTAACCATCTAGAAAGAGAGAGTAACTAAACCACAGGAAGAGAGAGTAACTAAACCAAGAGGAGAGAGAGTAACTAACCATAGGAAGAGAGTAACTAAACCATAGGAAGAGAGAGTAAACTAAACAAGACACAGAAGAGAGAGTAACTAAATCACAGAGAGAGAGAGATATCTAAAACCAAGAAGAGAGAGAGTAACTAAACCATAGAAGAGAGAGTAAACTAAACCAACAGGATGAGAGTAACTAAACCACAGGAGAGAGTACTAAACCAAGGAGAGATAACTAAAACCATAGGAGAGGAGTAAACTAAACCATACGTAACTTGATTGATTGACATGTGTTCACCATTCCATGGGGCAGATGGATAGCAGAGATAGTAAAATCTGCCTTTCATCAAATCAAACCCTCCTCTTGTACGACCTCAACTTGAAAGTTGTACTATAAAGTAATAGAGCTCTTTAACACCGTCCTTAAGGTGTGGATAGTACTCCTTCGCAATGCATATTCGACCTACGAAAAACAAGGTAGTTTTTCTTTTCTGAGGGCTGAGTATATAATTACTAGTCAGTTTACTTTTGACCCATCCGACTTAACTTCTGTTTACTTTGTGTTTGGTAATTCATCATATGAAAAAAAAAACCTTAGGATGGAAATGTCATCACCAGGAAGTGTTATTGTCAACCTGGAGAGACCTGGCCTTATGATTTACTGGGTCGGGGATAGAAAAAGGCCAGAGGTAGTACACTGGAATG
>NW_019944302.1:23055-36960 GCF_002910315.2 Salvelinus sp. IW2-2015 | reverse complement strand
AGAGAGTAACTAAACCACAGGAAGAGAGAGTAACTAAACCACAAGAGAGAGTAACTAAACCATAGGAAGAGAGAGTAACCTAACCATTAGAAGAGAGAGTAACTAAACCACAGGAAGAGAGAGTAACTAAACCACAGGAAGAGAGAGTAACTAAACCATTAGAAGAGAGAGTAACTAAACCATAGGAGAGAAGAGTAACTAAACCACAGGAAGAGAGAGTAACTAAACCATAGGAAGAGAGAGTAACTAAACCACAGGAGAGAGTAACTAAACCATAGGAAGAAGAGAGTAACTAAACCACAGGAAGAGAGAGTAACTAAACCCACAGGAAGAGAGTAACTAAACCATAGGAAGAGAGAGTAAACTAAACCATAGGAAGAGAGAGTAACTAAAACCATAGGAAGAGAGAGAGTAACTAAACCACAGGAAGAGAGTAACTAAACCATAGGAAGAGAGAGTAACTAAACCACAGGAAGAGAGAGTAACTAAACCATAGGAAGAGAGTAACTAAACCATAGGAGAGAGAGTAACTAAACCACAGGAAGAGAGAGTAACTAAACCACAGGAAGAGAGTAACTAAACCAAAGGAAGAGAAGATAACTAAACCACAGGAAGAGAGTAACTAAACCATTAGAAGAGAGAGAGTAACTAAACCACAGGAAGAGAGAGTAACTAAACCACAGGAAGAGAGTAACTAAACCATAGGATATTCAATCTGTAAAGCTGAAACTGACTACAGACAGGCCTCTATTCAATTTGTAAAGCTGAAACTGACTACAGACAGGCCTCTATTCAATCTGTAAAGCTGAAACTGACTACAGACAGGCCTCTATTCAATCTGTAAAGCTGAAACTGACTACAGACAGGCCTCTATTCAATCTGTAAAGCTGAAGCGTTACGGAATCCGCTAATGAAATGCCAAGAGGCATTGTTGCTTGACAGGGTCGTGTTTCGGAGGACACATGGCTCTTGACCTATCGCCTCTCCCGAGTCCGTAGGGGAGTTACATCGATGGAACAAGACTGTAACGACCAATTGGATATCACGAAATTGGGGGAAAAAAGGGGTAAAAGTATAGAAAAAATACACACAAAAAATATTTAAAAAAAATACATTTAAGGGTAATTTCCAATTGACCGTTTCTATTTTTATTTATTGAACTAGGCAAGCCAGTTAAGAACAAATTCTTATTTACAATGACAGCCTACCGGGGAACAGTGGGTTAACTGCCTCGTTCAAGGGGCATTTGTCAGCTCGGGGATTTGATCTAGCAACCTTGCGGTTACTGGCCCAACGCTCCATCCACCAGGCTATCTGCCGCCCCATTTACAGTGAATGCAGTCTCTGCTAAAGCGTGAACATTGCCTTTAAATTTGAATCACGGTGTAAAGCTGAACACCCGTGATGCGGATTGAATAGAGCCCTATCACCAGCGCTCCAAACTCACGACGCGCATTAACACTACAAGCTGAAAACTCACTACAGATTTAACACAGTGAAACTCACTACAGATTAACACAGTGAAACTCACTTCAGATTAACACAGTAAAATACTCACTACAGATTAACACAGTGAAAACTACTACAGATTAACACAGTGAAACTCACTACAGATTAACACAGTGAAAACTCACTACCATTAACACAGTGAAACTCACTACAGATTACACATGAAACTCCTACAGATTAACACAGTGAAAACTTCACTACAGATTAACACAGTGAAACTCACTACAGATTTACACACAGTTGAAACTCACTACAGATTAACACAGTAAAACTCACTACAGATTAACACAGTGAAACTCACTACAGATTAACACAGTGAAACTCACTTACAGATTAACACAGTGAAACTCACTACAGATTAACAACAGTGAAACTCACTTCAGCATTACACAGTGAAACTCACTACAGATTAACACAGTGAAACTCACTACAGATTAACACAGTGAAAACTCACTCACAGTTAACACAGTGAAACTCACTACAGATTAACACAGTGAAACTCACTCACGATTAACACTAAAACTCACTACAGATTAACACAGTGAAACTCACTACAGATTAACACAGTGAAACTCACTACAGATAACACAGTGAAACTCACTACAGATTAACACAGTGAAACTCACTACAGATTAACACACGTGAAACTCACTACAGATTAACACAGTGAAACTCACTACAGATTAACACAGAAACTCACTCAGATTACACAGTGAAACTCACTACAGATTAACACAGTGAAACTCACTACAGATTAACACAGTGAAACTCACTACAGATAACACAGTGAAACTCACTACAAATAACACAGTAAAACTCACTTACCAGATTAACACAGTGAAACTCACTACAGATTAACACAGTGAAAACTCACTTTCAGATTAACACAGTGAAACTCACTTACAGAGATTAACACAGTGAAACTCACTACAGATTAACACAGGTGAAACTCACTTCCAGATTAACACAGTGAAATAGAAGACAGGCTCCTTTTTGTTTGTACATTGAACTGAAGCTATAACCTATTTCCATCTAAATTAACCATAGAAAGCACAACATGTAAACATCTAACAGACTGAAAAAAATAAAGTTATATATATATGTATATATATATATATATATCATAAGTATCACAAAGTCTAATAGACGTTCACCAGGTGGCACCATGGTTTCTATGGTTACTCACCGTATCCGGCTAGTCATCGTTTTACTTCTTGTTGTGTATTATTTTATTCATCCTTGTGCCGTGATTGGTTGGTTTAAACATGTTCATTTCAGAGTATTACAGACTACGTGTATAAGGGTGAAAATATATGAACTGTGGCCTTTTTTCATTCTCCTTGTTACTTTGTGATGCAATTAAAGTGAAGGACAACAAACACAGTGAGCAGAGAATTACCCAGGGATCAGTGCCTGGTGTTTTTGTTCTATAGCTTCCTTCGTCTAGTGCTCTTTTGCTATGAAATAGACTAGTGCACCCCATCATAATAGAGTGGAGCAAAAAAGAAAAAACAAAATTTAAAATAAAAAAATATATTTGGCTTATTTTTTTTGCTGGGGCAATCCTTTTATACCAGGAACATTGAGGAAATACGATTTAATTCTTTTTTTTTTTTTTAAGTCAAATTCTAAATATTCCAGTTCGTAGATTTTTTGGGGGAATCATTAAAAGTAAAAGTTTGTTACTTTATTTTACTATTTAAAAKATGTTATTTACCATATTACTGAGACGAAACTGTATGGTGTTTTCCATGATAGGCTATAGTCAGACGGAGGGTCCCATCCGTACGTACTGTACCTGCAGCAGTGATTCTAAAGGAAATCAAACATTTAAAAAATACATTTAAACTTTCTTTCCAGCGGCTGAGTGCCTCAAAAACTTTTTTTATTTTCAACTGTTATATTTCTGTTATTCTTTCTCTTTTCTTTTTTTTACATTTTCTTAATTATGTTTTCATTTTCCGTTGTATTTTTTTATTTTATCTTTATGTTATAATTATTACAATTATTTTTCTTGTTGTTTATTATAACACTTCTTCAGATTAGTAGATATGTCCGAACAGGTTGTGTGCTGGAGTTGCTTCTCTTCAAACCAGCCCATCGTAGGCCCGTTACCTGCTGTTTTTCATCTTGTACTTATTCTATGAAGTCATGTACATGACCGTTCTGTAGCAATAAATGTGCCATTTTTATAACCGCTGTCACGGTCATGCTTTTTATTATTCACTAATGTTGTTAACTCCTATAGACACGACACTTCTAATCTTCATAAGATGTTACTCAAGTACTGCAATGATTCAAATATATACTTTTGTTGTGTTATACTGAATGGAATCATTATACTACATGGAATCATGTAGTAACGCAAAAAAAAATATTAAACAAATCAAAATATATTTTATATTTGAGATTCTTCAAAGTAGCAACCCTTTCCCTCGATGACAGCTTTGCACACTCTTGGCATTCTCTCAACCAACTTCATGAGGTAGTCACCTGGAATGCATTTCAATTAACAGGTGTTCCCTTGTTAAACATTTATTTGTGGAATTTCTTTCCTTCTTTAATGTGTTTGAGCCAATCAGTTATGTTGTGACAAGGTAGGGGTGTATACAGAAGATATCCCTATTTGGTAAAAGACCAAGTCCATATTATGGCAAGAACAGCTCAAATAAGCAAAGAGAAATTACAGTCCATCATTACTTTAAGACATGAAGGTCAGTCAATCTCGAAAATGTTAAGAACTTTGAAATTTTCTTCAAGTGCAGTCGCAAAAACAAACAAACAATATGATGAAACTGGCTCTCATGAGGACTGCCACAGGAAACGAAGACCCAGAGTTACCTCTGTTGCAGAGGATAAGTTCATTAGCGTTAACTGCACCTCCAATTGCAGCCCAAACTGCTTCACAGAGTTCAAGTAACAGACACATCTCAACATCAACTGTTCAGAGGAGACTGCATGAATCAGGCCTTCATGGTCGAATCGCTGCAAAGAAACCACTACTAAAGGACACCAATAAGAAGAAGAGACTTGCTTGGGCCAAGAAACACAAGCAATGGACATTAGACCAGTGGAAATCTGTCCTTTGATCTGATGAGTCCAAATGTGAGATTTTTTGTTCTTTGTGAGAGTAGGTGAATGAAGGAACTCCGCATGTGTGGTTCCCAGCGTGAAGCATGGAGGAGGAGGTGTGATGTGTGGGGGTGCTTTGCTGGTGACACTGTCTGTGATTTATTTAGAATTCAAGGCACACACTTAACCAGCATGGCTACCACAGCACTCTGCAGTGATACACCATCCCATCTGGTTTGGGCTTAGTGGGACTATCATATGTTTTTCAACAGGACAATGACCCAACACACCTCCAGGCTGTGTAAGGGCTATTTGACCATGATGGAGAGTGATGGAGTGCTGCATCAGATGTCCTGGCCTCCACAATCACCCGACCTCAACCCAATTGAGATTGTTTGGGATGAGTTAGACTGCAGAGTGAAGAAAAAGCAGTCAACAAGTGCACAACATATTTGGGAAATCCTTCGAAACTGTTGGAAAAGCATTCCAGGTGAAGTTGGTTGAGAGAATGCCAAGAGTGTACAACGCTGTCATCAAGGCAAAGGGTGGCTACTTTGAAGAATCTAAAATATATTTGGATTTGTTTAAGTCTTTTTTGGTTACTACGTACAGTATGTGTTATCTCATAGTTTTGATGTCTTCACTATTATAGGCGTAGAGGCCCATTATCAGCAACCGTCACTCCTGTGTTCCAATGGCACGTTGTGTTAGCTAATCCAAGTTGATCATTTTAAAAGGCTAATTGATCATTAGAAAACCCTTTTGCAATTATGTTAGCACAGCTGAAAACTGACGTGCTGATTAAAGAAGCAATAAAACTGGCCTTCTGTAGACTAGTTGAGTATCTGGAGCATCAGCATTTGTGGGTTAGATTACAGGCTCAAAGTGGCCAGAAACAAAGCACTTTCTTCTGAAACTCCTCAGTCTATTCTTGTTCTGAGAAATGAATGCTATTCCATGCGAGAAATTGCCAAGAAACTGAAGATCTCATACAACGCTGTGTACTACTCCCTTCACAGAACAGCGCAAACTGTCTCTAACCAGAATAGAAAGAGGAGTGGGAGGCCCYRGTGCAAAACTGAGCAAGAAGACAAGTACATTAGWGYGTCYAGTTTGAGAAACAGACRCYTCACAAGTCCTCAACTGGCAGCTTCATTAAATAGTACCCGCAAAGCACCAGTCTCAACAGTGAAGAGGTGACTCCGGGATGCTGGCCTTCTGGAGCTGGCCTTCTAGAACACCATACAATACCCCATAATGACATCACAATATCCCATAATGACATCACACTATCCCATAATGACATCACACTATCCCATAATGACATCACAATACCCCATAATGACATCACAATACCCCATAATGACAAAGCAAAAACAGTTTTTTTGAATGTTTGCTMATTTATAAAAAATAAACAACTGAAATACCACATTTACATAAGTATTCAGACCCTTTACTCAGTACTTTGTTGAAGCACCTTTGGCAGTGATTACAGCATCGAGTCTTCTTGGGTATGACAACTCTAAGCTTGGCACACCTGTATTTTGGAAGTTTCTCCTATCTTCTCTCAGATCTCTCACGCTCTGTCAGGTTGGATGGGGAGCGTTGCTGCAACAGCTTTTTTTCAGGTTTCACGCAGAGACGTTCGATCGGGGTTCAAAGTCCGGGCTCTGGCTGGGCCACTCAAGGACATTGAGAGATTTCTCCCAGCCACTCCTGAGTTGTCCTGCTGTGTGCTTAGGGTCATTGCCCTGTTGGAAGGTGAACCTTCACCCAGTCTGAAGAACTGAGCGCTCTGGAGCAGGTTTTCATTGGATCTCTCTGTACTTTGCTCATCTTTCCCTCAATCCTGACTAGCCTCCCAGTCCCTGCCACTGAAAAACATCCCCACAGCTGATGCTGCCACTACCATGCTTCACATGGGATTGGTGCCGGTTTCCTCCAGACGTGATGCTTGGCATTCAGGCCAAGAGGTTCAATCTTTGGTTTCATCGAACCAGAGAATCTAGTTTCTCATGGTCTCAGAGTCTTTAGGTGCCTTTTGGCAAACTCCAAGCGGGCTGTCATGGTGCCTTTTACTGAGGAATGGGCTTCCGTCTGGCCAATCTACCATAATGGCCTGATTGGTGGGAGTGCTGCAGAGAAGGTTGTCCTTCTGGAAGGTTCTCTCATCTCCACAGAGGAACTCTGGAGCTTTCTGTAGAGTGACCATCGGGTTCTTGGTCACCTCCCTGACCAAGGCCCTTCTCCCTGATTGCTTGGTTTTCCAAACATCTTCCATTTAAGAATGATGGAGGCCACTGTGTTCTTGGGGACCTTAAAGATGCAGACATTTTTTGGTACCTTCCCCAGATCTGTGCCTCGACACAATGCTGTCCTCGGAGATCTACGGATAATTCCTTCGACCTCATGGCTTGGTTTTTGCTCTGACATGCACTGTCAACTGGCGGGAACTTAATAGACAGGTGGTGTGCCTTTCCAAATCAATGTCCAATCAGTTGAATTTACCACAGGTGGACTTCAATCAAGTTGTAGAAACATCTCAAGGATGATCAATGGAAACAGGATGCACCTGAGCTCAATTTCTAGTCTCATAGCAAAGGGTCTGAATACTTATGTAAATAAGGAATTTCGTTTTTTTATTTTTAATACATTTGCAAAAAAATCTTAAACCTGTTTTCGCATCGTCATTATGGGGTATTGTGATGTCACTATGGGGTATTGTGATGTCACTATGGGGTATTGTGAGTAGATTTCTGAGGATTTTTAATATTTAATCMATTTTAGAATAAAGCTGTAACGTAACAAAATGTGGGAAAAAGTCAAGGGGTCTGAATACTTTCTGAAGGCTCTGTATATATTATTTCACAAACAATGACCACAGAAGACTTTCAGTGCTGTATAAGTACAGTATTGTGTTGGTTTCCTTAATATCACATAACCTTATCGTTGATAATACACTACATGCCCAAAAGTATGTGGACACCTGCTCGTCAAACATCTCATTCCAAAGCCATGGGTATTAATATGGAGTTGATCCCCCTCTTTGCTGCTATGACAGCCTCCACTTCTCTGGGAAGGCTTTCACCTAGATGTTGAAACATTGCTGCAGGGACTTAATTCCATTCAGCCACAAGAGTATTAGTGATGTCGGGAACAATGATGTTGGGCAATTAGGCCTGGCTCGCAGTCGGCTTTCCAATTCATCCCAAAGGTGTTCGATGGGGTTGAGGTCAGGGCTCTGTGGTGCCGGTCAAGTTCTTCCACACCGATCTCGACAAACTATTTCTGTATGGACCTCGCTTTGTCCACGGTGGCATTGTCATGCTGAAACAGGAAAGGGCTTTCCCCCGAACTGTTGCCACAAATTTGGAATTACAGAATCACCTAGATTAGAATGTCATTGTATGCAAACCCATTTCATGAAGCTCTCTGCGGTTCTGGTGCTGACAGATCCTTTTTAAAGCGCTACGCGCTTCAGCACTCGGCAGTCCCGTTCTGTGATCTTGTGTGACCTACAACTTCACGGCTGAGCCGCTGTTGCCCCTAAACGTTTCCACTTCACAATAACAGCCCTTACAGTTGACCGGGGGCAGCTCTAGCAGGGCAAAAAAATTGACAAACTGACTTGTTGGAAAGGTGGTATTCTATGACGGTGCCACGTTGAAAGTCACTGAGCTCTTCAGTACGGGCCATTCTACTGACAATGTTTGTCTATGGAGATTGCATGGCTGTGTGCTCGGTTTTACACACCTGTCAGCAACGGGTGTGGCTGAAATAGCCGAATCCACTAATTTGAAGTGGTGTCCACATACTTTTGTAGTGAATAGAGTGTAAATGCCAGTACAATACTGTGTGGGTGAACCATGACCTCATGCAGCTTAATGTCACCCTGCCACTCCTGAGAGAGTAAACCAAAATACAGCCTTTATTAACCGGATCTCTCTATGTCGGGGACAAGGTTAGCCAGGGAGGAACAGGAAACAGAACCCAGTCTGTCGGGGACAAGGTTAGCCAGGGAGGAACAGGAAACAGAACCCAGTCTCTGTCGGGGACAAGGTTAGCCAGGGAGGAACAGGAAACAGAACCCTCCCTGTCCCCTGTATCAGAGTTATGTTGCCCTCTGCTCTTGAGTCTGGTATACTCGTTGACTTACCTTGTGTTCTCGGGTTGTTATGCCTGCAGCTCCCACATGTGTCTCTGTACATGTACACCTGTGTATTATGAGTCCTTGCGCCTGTCATTGCACTTCGCTGTACCGTTTGTTTGGTCGGGGGCTGTTGGGTACCGCGCTCGTGCGGGGGTGGGTTTGTTGTGCGGGTGTTTGTGGGCGGCGGGTGTGTGTTGTGTGGTGTTTTGGCTGTTGTTTCCCTGTTTATATTAGTTCTCCTATTGCATTGACTCTGTATCCGTGGTAAAGCTCGGGCTCTGTTATAGTATGCGTGCTCCTGTTTCTCTACATTGGACTTTCTGTAGCGTGTACGTTGTCTCGGTGGTTGGCCTGTTTGCCGTCCAGACCATGGCAACTTGGCTGTTGGTACGGCTGTGTACCGGTGTCGTCTGCCATGTGTGGTGTGGCTTGTAGTCGTGAGGGCCTTCCCACATTGGAGATCGGTTAGTTGATGCGCCGTGGGTAACTTTTTTGGTGGGGTTTGGTGGGGGTAGGTTTTGTGAGTTTTTCTGGTGCCTGTTTGGTGTTGTTTTGTGGGTGTGTGCCTTGTGTTTTTCTTTTTGCCTTTTTTTTCTGTGGTGATTTTTGTGTTTTTTTCCGCATGTATTTTAGTCTTGCTCGGGCATTGATTGGCGTACCGTATACTAGGTCTTTGTAGTGTTTGTGTCTTTGGCATTTGTGCTGTGTGTATCGCCTTTGTAACAGTTTTTGTGTTTTTTGATCGGACTCTCTTGTTATACTTATGTACGGCTCCTTTATCAGTGACCATCTGTCCCGCGTACCGTTTTTCCGGCTGTGGTTGCGTGTTGGGTGGTTTTGTGTGGGGGGGGTCTGTGGCCTGATGCATGCTGATGCTGGGTTGTGTGGTGTGTGGTGGGTTTCGTTTGTTGTAGCCTGCTGTGTGCGCGGTTGCGCACGGGCCCTGTGATTAGTGTTCGCCAGCATTGGACTTCTGGTAGCGTTGAACACCCTGGTTATAATAGTGGCCTCCTCACATTGTCGCTGTGACCTCGAATGCCGGCCGTTGGGGGGTGTTCTGCCCTGATATAGGGCCTCCACACTTGACTCTGGGTAGGCCGGGGGGTACCAGGGGGGGGGCGCCGTGTTGATAATTAGGCTCGCACAGTTGAGCGTCTTGTGAGGGCCTGGGCGGGCGCGGCTAGCACCCTGTAGTAGTAAGCCTCTCGCACATGACTCTGTACCCGGTATTCGGGGTTCCGCGGTATATACTTAGTCCTCTCCTTATTTTGCACTTTTGCTGGAGGTGGTCCTGTGGTTGGAGGTGGGGGTCTTGTGGTTATCGCGGCGTTTTGGGGTGATTTGTTGGTGTGGTTCTGGTTTGGTTTGTTTTGCTTCGCGTTTGCTTTGTTGTTGGGGTCGTGCGTTGGGTCCGGTTAGGTTCGTGGGGCGTTGTTGTTGTGTTTTTCGCACGCTGTAATAGCCCGCTATTGTTATTTACTGTCTTGCTCTTTAATTATTTGTAATTCTTATCTCTTACTTTTTGGGGGATTTTGGGTATTTTCTTAAAACTGCATTGTTTTGATTAAAGGCTTGTAGTAAGCATTTCACTGTAAGGTCTATCACACTGTTGTAATTTCAGCATTTCACTGTGAGGTCTACTACACCTGTTGTATTCGGCATTTCAACTGTGAGGTCTCTACACCTGTTGTATTCAGCATTTCACTGTGAGGTCTACTACACCTGTTGTATTCAGCTTTCACTGTGAGGTCTACTACACTGTTGTATTCAGGCATTTCACATGTGAGGTCTACTACACCTGTTGTATTCAGCATTTCACTGTGAGGTCTACTACACCTGTTTAATTCAGGAATTTCACTGTGAGGTCTAACTACAACCTGTTGTATTCAGCATTTCACTGTAAGGTCTACTACACCTGTTGTTTCAGCATTTCACTGTGAGGTCTACTCACCTGTTGTATTTCAGCATTTCACTGTGAGGTCTACTACATCCTGTGTATTCAGCATTCACTGTGAGGTCTACTACACCTGTTGTATTCGGCGCATGTACAAATACATTTGGATTTGAGAATAGTGGAGGAGCTCCTGTTATTCTTTGCGACTTTGCGGTAACTCTCTGTGGCTCTAAATCAATAGTTTGTCTAGTAGTCAGAAATGTCAGAAACATGAACCTTGCTTGACAATGGCTGTAAGGTCATGTAACATGTAACCGTTGTTTACATGCGGTATGTTTTGTGGACTTCACCGGATGACGTTGCTCTCTCGATTTCGTAATGAAACAAATGTGTGGTTGAATTTTATTCTGCCACCGGTGTCTTCTTATTGTCTTGGCCTTGAGGCGTGTATTTCACGGTGGCATAGAACTAACAGGTTATAGAGGCATTGAACTAACAGGTTATAGAGCAAACAACGCAATTATCAACTCATATTTGTTTTGTTACATGCGGCTTTTCTTTCTGGATTGGCTTCTCTGTTGATTTGACCACGCACCGCCGCTACTGCTTACACTCCGTCTACTCTGGGTCATTAGGTTATTTACACTCTATTTACTCTGGATCATTAGGTTTTTACACTCTATTTACTCTGGGATCATTAGGTTATTTACACTCTATTTACTCTGAGCTCATTAGGTTATTTACACTCCGTCTACTCTGGGCTCATTTAGGTTATTTACACTCTATTTACTCTGAGCTCATTAGTGTATTTACACTCCGTCTACTCTAGGCTCATTAGGTTATTTACTCTCTATTTACTCTGAGCTCATTAAGCTATTTACACTCTATTTACAGTGGTTGAAAAAGTCTCCAATTGTTATACTGAGTAAAAGTAAAGATACCTTTCATAAGAAATGACTCAAGTAAAAGTGAAAGTACCCAGAAAAATACTACCTGAGTAAAAGTCTAAAAAGTATTAGTTTTAAATATAATTAAGTTCAAAGTAAGTGTAAAAGCATAAATTATTCCAAGTGGACATATTATTGTTTAGAAAAAACAAGGAACGTGTCATCTGATAGCCAGGGTCACACTCCAACACTCAGACATCATTTACAAACAAAGCATTTGTGTTTAGTGAGTCTGCCAGAATCCGAGCCAGTAGAGATGACCAGGATGTTGCTTGTTAGTGAGTCTGCCAGATCCGAGCAGTAGGGATGACAGGGTGTTCTCTGTTTAGTGAGTCCTCCAGATCAGAGGCAGTTAGAGGATGACCAGGGATTTTCTTGTTTAGGGTCTCCAGATCCAGAGGCAGTAGGGATGACCAGGGATGTTCTCTGTTCAGTGAGTCCTCCAGATCAGAGGCCAGTAGAGATGACCAGGGATGTTCTCTGTTTAGGTGAGTCCTCCAGATCAGAGGCAGTAGGGAGACCAGGGATGTTCTCTGGTTCAGTGAGTCCTCCAGATCAGAGGCAAGTAGAGATGACCGGGATGTTCTCTTGGTGTAATCAGGTGCATCCGTTGTCTCCTTTAGTGAGTCCACCAGATCAGAGGCAGTAGGGATGACCAGGGGAATGTTCTCTGTTCAGTGAGTCCTCCAGATCAGAGGCAGTAGGGATGACAGGGATCGTTCTCTGTTTAGTGAGTCCTCAGATCAGAGGCAGTAGGGATGACCAGGGATGTTCCTCTGTTTAGAGTGGTCCTCCAGATCAAGAGGCAGTAGGGATGAACCAGGGATGTTCTCTGTTTAGTGAGTATCCAGATCAGAGGCAGTAGGATGACCAGGGATGTTCTCTGGTTAGTGAGTCTCCAGATCAGAGGCAGTAGGAGATGACCAGGGATGTTTCTCTGTTTAGTGAGTCTCCAGATCCGAGGCAGTAGAGATGACCAGGGATGTTCTCTGTTAGTGAGTCCTCGCAGATCCGAGGCAGTAGGGAGACCAGGGATGTCTCTGTTTAGTGAGTCTCCAGATCAGAGGCAGTAGGGATGACAGGATGTTCCGTTTAGTGAGTCTGCGCTCAGATCGGGCAGTAGAGATGACCAGGGATGTTCTCTGTTTAGTGAGTCCTCCAGATCCGAGGCAGTAGAGATGACCAGGATGTTCTGAGTGAATTGTGAGTGGGATGTTCTCTTTAAGTGCGTGAATTGGACATTTCCTGTCATGTTAAGCATTCAAAATGTAACAAGTACTTTTGGGTGTCAGGGAAAATGTATGGAGTAAAAAGTACATTATTTTCTTTAGGAATATTGTGAAGTAACCCAACCCCAAAAGCTACTTAAGTATACTTTAAAGTATTTTTACTTAAGTACTTTACACCACTGTTTATTTGTCAGAAACAAATGGCTCCTACTCTGAACTCATTAGGCAATTTACACTCTATTTGTCTTGTCAATAATGACGTATTTGATTGTAAATTGTTACAGATTGTCATAGAAACGTACGGAAACCCTTGTTCAAGATTCCATAGATATTAATATACTGTATGATAAAAGAAAATAAAAGGTTATTGATATTTATCGAGAGCCCATCATTAAAAGGTAAATCCAGGATGTGACCACGTTAGATGGTAAATTCCTCACACCACCTTTTTCAGTGGAATCCATTCAGTGGCATCGTTGATAGGCTAACATCGTTATGTTACAACAAGCTAGATTTCACTTCTTATGAATTAGTCTGAGTCAGAGGGACGGTCAGCGAGAGATCAGCTCTCTCTCTCTCTCTCTCTCTCTCTCCTCTCGTGTGTGAAAGTGCACTAGTCAACAGATGACTCAACTCTCAACCAGTACAGGCATATCATAGAGATGATGTCATCCCTATGTACTTGTGTGGGAAATAGACATCATGTCATCCCTATGTACTTGTATGGGACATTGAGATTCTGTTTCCTGTTCCTCTCTGGCTAACCTTGTCTCCGACAGAGACTGGGTTCTGTTTCCTGTTTCCTGCTTCCTCCTGGCTAACTTTGTCTCCGACGAGACTGGGTTCTGTTTCCTGTTCCTCCTGGCTAACCTTGTCCCCTGACAGAGACTGGGTTCTGTTTCCTGTTCCCCTCCCTGGCTAACCTTGTCCCCGACACAAGACTGGGTTCTTGTTTCCTGTTTCTCGTTCCCCTGGCTAACCTTGTCCCCGACAGAGACTGGGTTCTGTTTCCTGTTCTCTCCCTGGCTAACCTGTCCCCGACAAGACTGGGTTCTGTTTCCTGTTTCCTTCCCTGGCTAACCTTGTCCCCGACAGGGAGACTCG
>NW_019944302.1:11742-22286 GCF_002910315.2 Salvelinus sp. IW2-2015 | reverse complement strand
ACTTTGGTCCCCGACAGAGACTGGGTTTCTGTTTCCTGTTTCTCCCTGGCTAACCTTGTCCCCGACACAGACTGGGTTCTGTTTCCTGTTCCTGCTCCCTGGCTAACCTTGTCCCCGACAAGACTGGGTTCTGTTTCCTGTCCTCCCTGGCTAACCTTTCCCACGATCTCTCTCCTAGCCAGGGAGGAACAGGAAACAGAACCCAGTCTCTGTCGGGGACAAGGTTAGCCAGGGAGGAACAGGAAACAGAACCCAGTCTCTGTCGGAGACAAAGTTAGCCAGGGAGGAACAGGAAACAGGAAACAGAACCCAGTCTCTGTCGGAGACAAGGTTAGCCAGAGAGGAACAGGAAACAGAATCTCAATGTCCCATACAAGTACATAGGGATGACATGATGTCTATTTCCCACACAAGTACATAGGGATGACATCATCTCTATGATATGCCTGTACTGGTTGAGAGTTGAGTCATCTGTTGACTAGTGCACTTTCACACACGGAGGAGAGAGAGAGAGAGAGAGAGAGAGAGCTGATCTCTCGTCTGACCGTCCCTCTGACTCAGACTAATTCATAAGAAGTGAATCTAGCTTGTTGTAACATAACGATGTTAGCTTATCAACGATGCCACTGAATGGATTCCACTGAAAAAGGTGGTGTGAGTAATTACTCATCTAACGTGGTCATCATCCTGGATTTACCTTTTAATGATGGGCTCTCGATAAATATCAATAACCTTTTATTTTCTTTTATCATACAGTATATTAATATCTATGAATCTTGAACAAGGGTTTCCGTACGTTTCTATGACAATCTGTAACAATTTACAATCAAATACGTCATTATTGACAAGACAAATAGAGTGTAAATTGCCTAATGAGTTCAGAGTAGGAGCCATTTGTTTCTGACAAATAAACAGTGGTGTAAAGTACTTAAGTAAAAATACTTTAAAGTATTACTTAAGTAGCTTTGGGGTTGGGTTACTTCACAATATTCCTAAAGAAAATAATGTACTTTTTACTCCATACATTTTCCCTGACACCCAAAAGTACTTGTTACATTTTGAATGCTTAACATGACAGGAAAATGGTCCAATTCACGCACTTAAAGAGAACATCCCACTCACAATTCACTCAGAACATCCCTGGTCATCTCTACTGCCTCGGATCTGGAGGACTCACTAAACAGAGAACATCCCTGGTCATCTCTACTGCCTCGGATCTGGCAGACTCACTAAACAGAGAACATCCCTGGTCATCCCTACTGCCTCTGATCTGGAGGACTCACTAAACACAAATTGCTTTGTTTGTAAATGATGTCTGAGTGTTGGAGTGTGACCCTGGCTATCAGATGACACAGTTTCCTTGTTTTTCTTAAACAATAATATGTCACTGGAATAATTTATGCTTTTACACTTACTTTTGATACTTAATAATATTTAAAACTAAATACTTTTAGACTTTTACTCAGGTAGTATTTTTCTGGTGACTTTCACTTTACTTGAGTCATTTCTTATGAAGGTATCTTTACTTTTACTCAGGTATAACAATTGGAGACTTTTTCAACCACTGTAAATAGAGTGTAATAGCCTAATGAGCTCAGAGTAATAGAGATAATAACTAATGAGCCAGAGTAGACGGAGTGTAAATAACCTAATGAGCCAGAGTAAGAGTGTAAAAACCTAATGAGCCAGAGTAGACGGAGTGTAAATAACCTAATGAGCTCAGAGTAAATAGAGTGTAAATAACCTAATACAGATAGAGGTAATACAAGCTCAGAGTAAATAGATCAGTAAATAACTAATGATCCCAGAGTAAATAGAGTGTAAATAACCTAATGATCCCAGAAAATAGAGTGTAAAAACCTAATGAGCCCAGAGTAGACGAGTGTAAAGCAGTAGCGGCGGTGGTGTGGCAAATCAACAGAGAAGCCAATCCAGAAAGAAAAGCCATGTAACAAACAATATGAGTTGATAATTGCGTTGTTTGCTCTATAACCTGTTAGTTCATATGCCTCTATAACCTGTTAGTTCATATGCCACCGTAAATACAGGCCTCAAGGCCAAGACAATAAGAAGACACAGTGCAGAATAAATTCAACCACACATTTGTTTCATTACGAAATCGGAGAGCAACGTCTATCCGTGAAGTCCACAAACATACCGCATGTAACCAACGGTTACATGTTACATGACCTACAGCATTGTCAAGCAAGGTCATGTTTCTGACATTTTCTGACTACTGACAACTATTGATTTAGAGCCACAGAGAGTTACCGCAAGTCGCAAAGAACAGGAGCTGCCTCCACTATTCTCAAATCAAATGTTATTTGTCACATGCGCCGAAATAAACAGGTGTAGTAGACCTCACAGTGAAATGCTGAATACAACAGGTGTAGTAGACCTCACAGTAAAATGCTGAATACAACAGGTTAGTAACCTCACAGTGAATGCTGAATACAACAGGTAGTAGACCTTACAGTAAAGGCAATACAACAGCTGTATAGACCTCACAGTGAAATGCTGAATACAACAGGTGTAGTAGACCTCACAGTGAAATGCTGAATACAACAGGTGTAGTAGACCTCACAGTGAAATGCTGAATACAACAGGTGTAGTAGACCTACCAGTGAAATGCTGAATACAACAGTGTAGTAGACCTCACAGTGAAATGCTGAATATACAACAGGTGTAGTAGACCTCACAGTGAAATGCTGAATACAACAGGTGTTAGAACCTCACAGTGAATGCGAACAACTGTATGACCACAGTGAAATGCTGAATACAACAGGTGTAAACCTCACAGTGAAATGCCAATACAACAGGTTGAACTCCACATGAAATGCTGAATACACAGGTGTAGTAGACCTACAGAAATGCTTACTTACAAGCCTTTAATCAACAATGCAGTTTTAAGAAAATACCAAAATCCCCAAAAGTAAGAGATAAGAATTACAAATAATTAAAAGCAACAGAAATAACATAGCTATATACAGGGTACGTACAGAGTCAATGTGGACATATACAGGGGATACCGGTACAGAGTCAATGTGGAGCTATACAGGGATGTGTACAGAGTCAATGTGGAGGCTAATACAGGGGGTACCGGTACAGAGTCAATGTGGAGCTATATACAGACCGTACAGAGACAATGTGGAGCTATATACAGGGTGTTACGGTACAGAGTCAATGTGGAGACTATATACAGGGGGTACCGGTACAGAGTCAATGGAGGCTATACTGTACGGTACAGAGACAATGTGAGGCTATATACAGGGTGTTACGGTACAGATCAAGTAAATAACAGGTACCGACGAGTCAATGTGGAGCAATACAGGGGGTACGTACAAACAATGTGGAGCTATATACAGGGGGTACCGGTACAGAGTCAATGTGGAGGCTATATACAGGGTGTTACAGGTACAGAATCAATGTGGAGACTATATACAGGGTACCGGTACAGAATCAATGTGGAGGCTATATACAGGGTGTTACGGTACAGAGACAATGTGGACTATATACAGGGTGTTACGTACAGAGTCAATGTGGAGACTATATACAGGGGGTACCGTACAGAGTCAATGTGAGAGGCTATATACAGGGTACCGGTACAGAGACAATGTGGAGGCTATATACAGGGGTACCGGTACAATCAATGTGGAACATAACAGGGGTACCGTACAGAGTCAAGGTAGACTATATACAGGCCACTCAGACGACAGAGTCAATTGAGGCTATATACAGCGGTACCGTACAGTCAATGTGGAGCTAGTATACCAGGACTGGTACAGAGTCAATGTGGAGGCAATACAGAGGGTACGTACAGAGCAATGAGGCTAATACAGTCGTACCGTACAGATCAATGTGAGGCATATACAGGGGTACGTACAGAGTCAATGTGGAGCTATATACAGGCGTACCGGTACAGATCAATAGTGGACTATATACAGGGGTACCGTCAGAGTCATTAGCTAACAGTACGACAATCAATGTGCGGGGCACCGGTGTCGAACTAATTGAGTAATATGTACATGTGGGTAGAGTTATAAATGACTATGCATAGCTAATAACAGAGAGTAGCAGCAGCGTAGAAGGTGTGGGGGGGGGGGGCAATGCAAATAGTCTGTAGCCATTTGATTAGCTATTCAGAAGTCTTATGGCTTGGGTAGAAGCTGTTTAGAAGCCTTTTGTCCTAGACTTGCGCTCTGGTACCGCTTGCCATGCTTTAACAGAGAGAACAGTCTATGACTAGGGTGGCTGGAGTCTTTGACAATTTTTAGGCCTTCTCTGACACCGCCTGGTATAGAGCCTAGATGCAGGAAGCTTGGCCCAATGATGTACTGGCCCTTCGCACTACCCCCTGAAGTGCCTTGCGGTTGGAGCAGAGCAGTTCATACCAGGCAGTGATGCAACCCGTCATGATGTCTCTCGATGGTGCAACTGTAAAACCATTTGAAGATCTGAGGACCCGTGCCAAATCTTTTCAGTCTCCTGAGGGGAATAGGTTTTGTGTGCCCTCTTCACGACTGTCTTGTGTTCCAGCACCATTCAAGTTCATCATTTCAACATCATCTAATCGTCTTTGTCAATACAGTATAATACAACTAAAAGATACCGAAAACTATTTAGTACAGTCAACGTAAGCTAAATATGATATGGCTGTCCATGTGTACTGATTTCTGTGTGGGTGTTGGTTTGTGTGTGCTGTTGTGTGTTGTGGTTGTGTTGTGGTGTGTGTTGTGTGGTGTGTTGTGGTGTGTGTGTTGTTGGTGTGTGTGTGTGTGTGTGTGTTGTGTGTGGTTTGGTGGTGTTGTGTGTGTGTGTGTGTTGTGGTTGGTTGGTGTGTTGTGTGTGTGTGTGTGTGTGTGTGTGTGGTGTGTTGTTGTGTGTGTGTGTGTGTGTGTGTCTCCTCTCCTCTTTGGTGTGTGTGTGTGTGTGTGTGTGTGTGTGTGGTTGTGTGTGTGTGTGTGTGTGGTGTGTGTGTGTTGTGTGTGTTGTGTGTTGTGTGTGTGTCTCTGTGGACGTGTTTTACTATTCTTGTGGACCAGAAGTCCCTACAAGAATAATAAACGAACAAAAAGTTGACCAGCTGGGACATTTTGTTAGTCCCCACAAAGTCAAATGCTATTTCTAGGGGGTTAGTTAAGGTTAGAATTAGTGTTAGGGTTAGAATTAAGTTAAATATTAAGGTTAGGAGCTAGGGTTAGTTGTAGGGTTAGGTTAGGAGCTAGGGTTAGGTTTAGGGTTAGGATAAAGTTGAGGTTTTGGGTTAGGGTTAGGGTTAGGGTTAGGGTTAAGTTTAAATATTAAGGTTAGAGCTAGGTATGTAGTTAGATTAGGTTAGCGCTAGGTTAGCGTTAGGGTTAGATAAATTGAGTTTTGTTAGGGTAGGGTTAGGGTTAAGGAGAGTACGGTTAGGATTAGGTAGGTTTAGGTTAGGGTTAGGAAAATAGATTTTGAATGGGACTGAATTGTATGTCCCCACAAGGTTAGCTGTACAAGACTGTGTGTGTGTGGTGTGGTGTGTGTGTGTGTGTGTGTGTGTGTGTGTGTGTGTGTGGTGTGTGTGTGTGTGTGTGTGTGTGTGTGTGTGTGTGTGTGTGTGTGTGTGTGTGTGTGTGTGTCTCTCTCTCTCTGTGTGTGTGGTGTGTGTGTGTGTGTGTGGTGTGTGTGTGTGTGTGTGTGTGTGTGTGTGTGTGTGTGTGTGTGTGTGTGTGTGTGTGTGTGTGTGTGTGTGTGTGTGTGTGTGTGTGTGGTGCATGCATGCAAGTAGAAAAAACATGTAGAGAAACGCCAATTCCATTCTCCTCTCTTCATGTTGATTAAACAGTCTCTATCATACAGCTAGCCGAACTTCCTTTCATGGGCAACAATCCGCTGAGAGGTAAATAGCCTAATGAGTTCAGAGTAGGAACCATTAGTTTCTTCTCAAATATTTCTCAATCACCGTTAGAATTATCCCACTTCACTTCCGATCATTTGCAGATCTACTGGCACTCCTATATCTGGCCTCCAATACAAACACACACACACACACACCACACACACACACACACACACACACACACACACACACACACACACACACACACACACACACACACACACACACACACACACACACACACACACACACACACACACACACACACACAGAGAGAGACACACACACACACACACAAGATGACATAATATTGTAATAATGACACATTCCTACCCGCCCAGCCCTTAAGCCCAATAAGCTCACTTCCTTAGTGAACAGAACAGAACTGCAGTTCTAGAAGTGAAGAATGTGAGGTGTGGCATTACAGCAGGTTTGCCAATTCAATTCTAACATCTATAGCAACCACTTCAGCCTGCCATTGTTTGGTTAAACAACAACGTCATTCTCCCCTTAAAAGCCCCCACAGACTGAACGGTTTTAGCCATATTATGTCACGATTTTTCAGACTCAGACAAAATTGACACATTTTTGGGGCAAAAATTATAGTTGGCTCGTCTTGGCTCGTTCAGTTTGACAGGGTCTAGGTCTGCCCGGTTAAGTACCACCAGCGGTGGAAAAAGAACCCACAAGTCAAACTTGAGTAAAAGTAAAGATACCTTAATAGAAAATGACTCAAGTAAAAGTGAAAGTCACCCAGTAAAATACTACTTGAGTAAAAGTCTAAAAGCATTTGGTTTTAAATATACTTGTTTCTAAAGTAAATTGAATTGCTCAAATGTACTTATGTATCAAAAGTAAAAAGTATTAATCATTTCAAATTCCTTATATTATGCAAACCAGACAGCACCATTTCAAAAAAAAAAATTACATTTACAGCTAGCCAGGGGTGCACTAAATACTCTGACATGAATTTACAAACAAAGCATGTGTTCGTTGAGTCTGTAAGATCAGAGGCAGTAGGGATGACCAGGGATGTTATCTTGATAAGTGTGTGATTTGGACCATTTTTCTGTTAAAATGTAACAAGTACTTTTGGGTGTCAGGGAAAATGTATGGAGTAAAAAGTACATTATTTTCTTTAGGAATGTAGTGAAGTAAAAGTAAATGTTGTCAAGAATATAAATAGTAAAGTACAGATACCCCCAAAAACTACTTAAGTAGTACTTTAAAACCTCTTTGGCGCTCGACAACATCTGGTGAAATTGCAAAGCGCCAAATTCAAATGACAGATATAGTAATAATAAACATTCATGAAAATACAAATGTTATACACCGGTTAAAATATTAACTTCTTGTTAATCCAGCTGCTTTGTCAGATTTCAAAAATGCTTTACGGTGAAAGCATAACATGTGATTATCTGAGGACAGCGCCCCGCAAAACAAAACGCATACAAACATTTTCCAGCCAAGCAGAGGAGTCACGAAAGTCAGAAATAGCAGTAAAATAAATCACTTACCTTTGAAGATCTTCATCTGGTTGCAATCACAAGGGTCCCAGGTACATAACAAATGGTCCTTTTGTTCGATAAAGTCCTTCTTTATATACCAAAAACTCTGTTTTGTTGGTGCGTTTTGATCAGTAATCCACGGGCTCAAAGGCGGTCAAAACATGCAGACGAATACATCCTAATAGTACCGGTAAAGTTTGTCGAAACATTTCAAAAGATGTATTTCAACCGGACAATAGCGTATTCAATAGAAAGTAAAAAGAACGGAAGGCAAACCAGTACTGCATGCTTCCCCAGTCCCCTAACCAAAAGGTATTTTTCTTCGTCGTTTTTCAGAAAACAAGCCTGAAACCATGTCTAAAGACTGTTGACATCTAGTGGAAGCCATAGGAACTGCGATCTGGGCCCTAACCAATTACATAGTCAATAGGCATTCAATGGAAAACCACTCACATCAGAAAAATCCCACTTCCTGGATGGATTTTCCTCGTTTTTTTGCCTGCCATATCAGTTCTGTTATACTCACAGACATTATTTTAACAGTTTTCGAAACTTCAGAGTGTTTTCTATCCAATGCTACTGTCACGCCCTGGTCATAGAGAGGTTTTTAGTCTCTATTTTGGTTAGGCCAGGGTGTGACTTAGGGTCGGCGATCCCTTTTCAACTATATAGGTGTTCCTAATGTGTTCTTCCCTTATTCTCTCTGTGTTGGCCGGGTGTGGTTTCTCAATCAGAGGCAGCTGTCTATCGTTGTCTCTGATTGAGAACCATACTCTCAGGTAGCCCTTTTTCACTGTCTTTGTAGGAAGTTGACTTTGTTTAGGGCCATAGCTTTGAGCTTCTCGGTGTTTGTTTTCTTTTTAAACTCCGGTGTTTATTTGTTTTGTTCGGCGTCATTTTATTCATAAAGAAATGACGCCTCATCAGCTGACCTCGTCCTCTTCTTCAGATGTCGTGACAGCTACTAGCTTCTGGGCCTGAATAACAGACAGTTTTACTTTGGGCACGTCATTCATCCGAATTTCCGAATACTGCCCGTCACTAAAAAGTTAAAGTATTTTGACTTAAGTACTTCACACCACTGAGTACCACTACATGCTGTCCGCAGGCCCTGACAAATTCTGCAGTGTCGAATTTCTTTGCTTTTATCGTGGAGTGAGGCTGGTGTTACGAGCCAATCGTCACTAAGCAATAGGAATCAATCAATGTATTTATATAGCCCTTCGTACATCAGCTAATATCTGAAGTGCTGTACAGAAACCCAGCCTAAAACCAAACAGCAAGCAATGCAGGTGTAGAAGCACAGTGGCTAGGAAAAACTCCCTAGAAAGGCCAAAACCTAGGAAAGAAACCTAGAGAGGAACCAGGCTATGAGGGGTGGCCAGTCCTCTTCTGGCTGTGCCGGGTGGAGATTATAACAGAACATGGCCAAGATGTTCAAATGTTCATAAATGACCAGCATGGTCAAATAATAATAATCACAGTAGTTATCGAGGGTGTAGCAAGTCAGCACCTCAGGAGTAAATGTCAGTTGGCTTTTCATAGCCGATCATTGAGAGTATCTCTACCGCTCCTGCGGTCTCTAAAGAGTTGAAAATAGCAGGTCTGGGACAGGTAGCACGTCCGGTGAACAGATCAGGGTTCCATAGCCGCAGGCAGAACAGTTGAAACTGGAACAGCAGCAAGGCCAGGTGGACTGGGAACAGCAAGGAGTCAGGAACACGAAGTCGGATTTATATAATAGTTTGTGGAAAACATTTACATGCTTTGCAAGAAGAACGATTCCCCCTTAATAATCTTGTTTACATGACATCTGAAATCAGGCTACCTGATGGTACTTTGCAGAAAATCGCCAATCCATATAGATGTTTTAGCACCGTGTTATTTTGTTTGAAGCCATTTTGATTCTGAGTTCGGACAATAGAACGTTTGTACGTTTGAACTATTTCTAAGATGCATACTTTCAGTTTTTCTGAATTTACTTCACGAGGCGCTGCTGGTGCTCGCGTATGCGCAGATCAAATACACGGCTGCAGTTGACGTAGCCTCGTAAGCCAATCGCAGAACGTGACGACAGAACGTGACGACAGAACGTGACGACAGAACGTGACGACAGAACTGAAGCAAATCGTACAATCTGGCCAGGTTGATATCAACAGTTTTATTTGGTAACATCGCACAGTGTGACGTGATAATCATAAAAGACCGAAGTACAGTCTGCGAAGGCCTTTAGTCCTTTAGCCTGGTCTCAGATCTGTTTGTGCTGTATTGCCAACTTTTTGCTTGAACATGATAGATAAGGACTTGGGCAAGCCAGCACAAACAGATCTGGAACCAGGCTAGTGGTCCTCCGATGAAAAGAAGAATAGGGATTATTGGACCTCAGTGTTTTACTGCATCAATACGGAGACTTACCGTTATAGCTCAGCGTAGTCTGAATGGAAGCAGAAATCCTGAGATTAACCTCATCAGATCTCTAGGTCCAATCCAGGTTTCCTTAGCTGCAGGTTTAAGCCTGTCGTCAACCTGTCTACTAGCTGTATGTTTAGCCTGTCTCTAGTCTACTGTATGTTTAGCCTGTCTCTAGTCTACTGTATGTTTAGCCTGTCTACTAGCTGTATGTTTAGCCTGTCTACTAGCTGTATGTTTAGCCTGTCTACTAGCTGTATGTTTAGCCTGTCTACTACACAGAGGAGAGATTTTTAGCCTGTCTACTAGCTGTATGTTACGCCTGTCCTACTAGCTGTATGTTTAGCTGTCTACTAGCTGTATGTTTGCCCCTGTCTACTAGCTGTATGTTTAGGCCTGTCTATCTAGCTGTATGTTTAGCCTGTCTACTAGCTTAGTGTTTAGCCTGTCTACTAGCTGGTATGTTTAAGCCTGTCTACGTAGCTGTACTGGTTTAGCCCGTCTACTAGCTGTATGTTTAGCCTGTCTACTAGCTGTATGTTTAGAGCCTGTCTACTAGCTGTATGTTTAGCCGTCTACTAGCTGTATGTTTAGCCTGTCTACTAGCTGTATGTTTAGCCCTGCACCACACGTATGTGTTTAGCTGTCTACTAGCTGTATGTTTAGCCTGTCTACTCCTGTATGTTTAGCCTGTCTACTAGCTGTATGTTTAGCCTGTCTACTAGCTGTATGTTAGCCTGTTCTACTAG
>NW_019944302.1:0-11717 GCF_002910315.2 Salvelinus sp. IW2-2015 | reverse complement strand
GTACTTGGTATGTTTAGCCCTGGTCCTACCTATGCTGTATGTTTAGGGCCTGTCTCTAGTCTAACTGTATGTTTTAGCCTGTGCCTATAGCTGTATGTTTTCCCTGTCTCCTAGTCCTACTGTATGTTAGCCTGTTCTACTAAGCTTTGTATGTTTAACCTGTCTACTAGCTTGTTATGGTTAGCCTGTCACATAGCTGGATGTTTAGCCTGTCTCTAGTCCTACTGTATGTTTTAGCCCTGTCTAGCTAGCTGTATGTTTAACCTGTCTCTAAGTCTACTGTATGTTTAGCCTGTCCTACTAGCTGTAATAGTTATTTAGCCTGTCTACTAGGCTGTATGTTTAACCTGTTCTGCTACGTCCTTACTGTTATGTTTAAGCCTGTCTACTACCTGTATTTCTAACCTGTCTCTAGTCTACTGTATGTTTAGCCTGTCTACTACCTGTATATTTAGCCTGTCTACTAGCTGATGTTTAGCCTGTCTACTACCCAGTATGTTTAGCCTGTCTACTACAGTAATGTTTAGGCCTGTTCTAACTACCATGTATGTTTAGGCCTGTCTACTAGCTGGTATGTTGTAGCTCTGTCTACTAGCTGTATGTTTAGCCTGTCTACTAGTCTACTGTATGTTTAGCTGTCTACTAGCCTGATGTTTAGTTCGCTGTGTCTAGCTAGCTGTATGTTTAGGCCTGTCTAGCTATCTGGTATAGTTTTAGCCTGTCTACTACCTGTATGTTTAGCCTGGTCTACTAGCTGTATGTTTAGCCTGTCTACTAGCTGTATGTTTAGGCCTGTTACTACTACCTGTATTGTTAGCCTGTCTCTAGTCTACTGTATGTTTAGCCTGTCTACTAGCTGTATGTTTAGCCTGTATACTAGCTGTATGTTTAGCCTGTCTACTACCTGTATGTTTAGCCTGTCAGCTAGCTGTATGTTTAGCCTGTCTACTAGCTGTATGTTTAGCCTGTATACTAGCTGTAGTTACCTGTCTACTAGCTGTATGTTTAGCCTGTCTACTAGCTGTATGTTTAGCCCTGTCTCTAGCTGTATGTTTAGCCTGTCTAACTAGCTGTATGTTTAGCCTGTCTACTAGCTGTATGTTTAGCCTGTCTACTAGCTGTATGTTTAGCCTGTCTACTAGCTTGTATGTTTAGCCTGTCTACTAGGTATGTTTAGCCCTGTCTACTAGCTGTATGTTTAGCCTGTCTACTAGCTGTATGTTTAAGCCTGTCTACTAGCTGTATGTTTAGCCTGTCTACCTAGCTGTATGTTTAGCCTGTCTACTAGCTGTATGTTTAGCCTGTCTACTAGCTGTATGTTTAGCCTGTCTACTAGCTGTATGTTTTAGCCTGTCATACTGTATGTTTAGCCTGTCTACTACTGTATGTTTAGCCTGTCTACTACTGTATGTTAGCCTGTCTACTACCTGTATGTTTAGCCTGTCTACTAGTCTACTGTATATAGTTGTAATCCACTTCTATTTTGGGCTGAGTCCTCCAAGAATTTCCACTGTGTATTGTTTTATGCCTGTTGCCACAAGCAGGGGGGCGTGGGAGCACAGCGATTTGCGTCTCCCCTCCCCTCAACAACACTCGAAAAAGACGCCTGTGACAACTAACCCATTGCTCCTCGCTGTCTCATTTTTTTTATTTGTTATCCTAATCAGGTATGTGGTGTACAACATATGGTTATCTGAGTGATACTAACCTTTAAAGGGTTAAAATGTAAAGTTCAAATGTGTAAATTGATCGGAGTGAAACTGTTAGCGATCTTGACAAGCAAGGCTAGCCCCATGGAATAGCATAAGCAAAATGGCGACAGATCTTCTTGAACCGGATTGATTTATAGCTCCTCTGAGGTAATATTGGGTTTGTTTTCTACTATGTTTACAATGATCTAGCCCCTGACAAACTCTACATCCAAGTGTTTATAATTACAGAGTTGTATTTTTGTGTTTGTAGAAAACTGTAATAGGCCTACACTAACCTTAACCTGCGCTAACGCTAGCCTGTCAAGTCTATAGGGTTGCTATTAGATACCGCGGTTACTGTTAGCTTGCTCAGTAAATTGAGATGGCTGTACTGGTCTATGGTTCATTTAGCTATGTAGTTGGGTAAAGAACATTTTTTTGGGGGGGGTCTCCATCTGTGAATGCACATATGAGCGTTAACAGGCGTTGTGGCGAGAATACATCGCTGTTAAAAGAGGCCCTTGCTGTTCACGCCAAACCAACACTGGTTTCGGATGGGAAAGTCCATTCCTATCATTCTAATTCTATGTGACAATGGCTTTGGTAACAGTATATGTGTATTATATGTAGAATTGTACCAGAGAAGCCAGAGTCATTATCTTCAAGACGTATTCAAAATGTAAATATCTTGGCAAGGTCATTATGACTTTGGATAATTATCTATGAACACATTAAACTTATTTTAGTTGAACCATTCTACATGCTAAAGGGAAGGATACGGATCCTGAAGAAGTGAACGCCTGTATGTTTAGCCTGTCTACTACCTGTATGTTTAGCCTGTCTACTAGTCTACTGTATATAGTTGTAATCCACTTCTATTTTGGGCTGAGTCCTCCAAGAATTTCCACTGTGTATTGTTTATGCCTGTTGCCACAAGCAGGGGGCGTGGGAGCACAGCGATTTGCGTCTCCCCTCCCCTCAACAACACTCGAAAAAGACGCCTGTGACAACTAACCATTGCTCCTGCTGTCTCATTTTTTTATTTGTTATCCTAATCAGGTATGTGGTGTACACATATGGTTATCTGAGTGATACTAACCTTTAATGGTTAAATTGTAAAGTTCAAATGTGTAAATTGATCGAGTGAAAACTGTTAGCGATCTTGACAAGCAAGGCTAGCCCATAGAATAGCATAAGACAAAATGGCGACAGATCTTCTTGAACCGATTGATTTATAGCTCCTCTGAGGTAATATTGGGTTTGTTTTCTACTATGTTTACATGATCTAGGCCCTGACAACTCTCCATCCAAGTGTTATAAATTACAGAGTTGTATTTTGTTTTGTAGAAAAACTGTATAGCCTAACACTAACCTTACTGCGCTAACGCTAGCCTGTCAAGTCTATAGGGTTGCTATTAGATACCGCGGTTACTGTTAGCTTGCTCAGTATTGAGATGGCTGTACTGGTCTATGGTTCATTTAGCTATGTATTGGGTAAAAACATTTTTTTKGGGGGGGGTCTCCATCTGTGAATGCACATATGAGGTTAACAGGCGTTGTGGCGGAGATACATCGCTGTTTAAAAGAGGCTCCTTGCTGTTCACCCAAACCAACACTGTTTCGGATGGGAAAGTCCATTCCTATCATTCTAATTCTATGTGACAATGGCTTTGGTAACAGTATATGTGTATTATATGTAGAATTGTACCAGAGAAGCCAGAGTCATTATCTTCAGACGTAATTCAAAATGTAAATATCTGGCAAGGTCATTATGACTTTGGATAATTATCTATGACACATTAAACTTATTTTAGTTGAACCATTCTACCATGCTAAAAGGGAAGGATACGGATCCTGAAGAAGTGACCGCAATAATTGGTGAGTAGGTTTTTGTTAATCGATTGCAAATGAGCATTTGACAATGTGCGGGTATTGTCTGGATATTTTTGTTGTTGTTGCTAACTTCAATAATCCCCCCACCCCCCCAAAAAAAAAGATTATGCAGAGACATAAAATGTTTATTCATGAGTTCATCTGACTCTGGGTAAGTACAAAAAACGACCTAAATCTCTAAATCTTTCAGTATCCCTTTTTTWAAATGAATTCCCCATTACAGGGTTGGGGTCAAATTCAATGTATTAAATTTAAGATGTTAAAGGGATAGGTAACTTTTTTTTACACCTTATGGCTAACAACAAAACTATATGGGTGATGGGGGCAATTAGACAAAATTCAATGTTTGTGGCCAAATCCCCTAAAGTTAAAAGTGGCTATTTAAACAACTCTGAACCATACATGACAGTTTCTCCTGGCCAATAGACTACTTTTAGGGTAAGGAACCATCTGACTGGCTATACGGTGTACAAAAGGTCCCTTAAGTTAATTTACAAATAGGACTAATAGTGAATTAATGGTCAAGGATTTCTTATTAAACTGAATCTGATAAGCTTTTCACATAACTGTTTTTCCTTTTTTTTAATATATATATTTATTTTTAATTTTTTTAATAGTATTTTATGACCCCCAATTGTTCTATGTTCTCAGTATCTTCTATTAGTTGCTTTCCCTCCACATACACTGTCATGAAGTGTCTCCCGGGTGCCAGAAAGGGACAAGTGGGAACAGCTTAAAAGAGTAAAATGGTTGAATTGAGAAGCAATGAGATATTAAATGACTTTTGTATTTTCTGTCTCGTTTGTTCTATTGTTTTATTACCATGACTACAAGTACCACTGAAATAACGCTCCCGTAACATATTAACACATATTGTTAACATGTATTGTGACATATAAGGGACATACATGTAATAAACATTTGAATACTACGTGTCACACATACTGTGTATTTGGAAAGTATTCAGACCCCTTCCCTTTTTCCACATGTTGTTACGTTRCAGCCTTATTCTAAAATGGATTAAATTGTTTTTTTCCTCATCAATCTACACACAATACCCCATAATGACAAAGTGAAAACAGGTTTTTGAAATGTTTGCGCATTTATTAAAAATATAAACAGAAATATCTTATTTACATAAGTATTCAAACATTTTTCTATGAGACTTACAATTGAGCTCAGGTGCATCCTGTTTCCATTGATCATCCTTGAGATGTTTCTACAACTTGATTGGAGTCCACCTGTGGTCAATTCAATTGATTGGACATGATTTGGAAAGGCACACACCTGTCTATATAAGGTCCCACAGTTGACAGTGCATGTCAGAGCAAAAACCAAGCCATGAGGTTGAAGGAATTGTCCGTAGAGCTCCGAGACAGGATTGTGTCGAGGCACAGATCTTGGGAAGGTTACAACATTTCTGCATCATTKAARGTCCCCAAGAACACAGTGGCCTCCATCATTCTTAAATGGAAGAAGTTTGGAACCATCAAGACTCTTCCTAGCGCTGGCCGCCCGGCCAAACTGAGCAATCGGGGGAGAAGGCCCTTAGTCAGGGAGGTGACCAAGAACCCAATGGTCACTCTGACAGAGCTCCAGAGTTCCTGTGTGGAGATGGGAGAACCTTCTAGAAGGACAACCATCTCTCCTTTATGGTAGAGTGGCCAGACGGAAGCCACTCCTCAGTAAAAGGAACACGACAGCCCGCTTGGAGTTTGCCAAAAGGCACCTAAAGGACTCTCAGACCATGAGAAACAAGATTCTCTGGTCTGATGAACCCAAGATTGAACACTTTGGCCTGAACGCCAAGCGTCACGTCTGGAGGAAACCTGGCACCATCCCTACGGTGAAACATGGTGGTGGCAGCATCATGCTGTGGGGATGTTTTTCAGTGGCAGGGACTGGGAGAATAGTTAGGCTTGAGGTAATACTAAACGGAGAAAAGTACAGAGAGATCCTTGATGAAAACCTGCTCCAGAGCGCTCAGGACCTCAGACTGGGGTGAAGGTTCACCTTCCAACAGGACAACGACCCTAAACACACAGCCAAGACAACTCCGGAGTGGCTTCGGGAAAAGTCTCTGAATGTCCTTGAGTGGCCCAGCCAGAGCCCGGACTGAACCTGATCGAACATCTCTGGAGAGATCTGAAAATAGCTGTGCAGCGAAGCTTCCCATCCAACCTGACAGAGCTTGAGAGGATCTGCAGAGAATGGGAGAAACTCCCCAAATACAAGCTTGTAGTATCACACCCAAGAAGACTCAAGGCTGTAATTGCTGCTAAATGTGCTTCAACAAAGTACTGAGTAAAGGGTCTGAATACTTATGTAAAACTTTAACTACTTGCTACTTTGCAACTACTTAGCATGTTAGCTAACACTTCCCCTAACCTCTTCCTTTAACCTTAAAGTAGCGTTAGAARCCTAGCTAAAGTTACCCACAACAACTTAAATTCGTAGCATATTGTACGTTTTGCTAATCAGTAACATACTGTACGAATTTGCAATTCCTAACATATCATTTGAAATGGATGATGGACATCCACAAATTAATACATACCATATGAAACGTAACATATCATACTAAATATAGTGTCTCTGATTTATGTACAGAATAATACAGAATTCCAAACATCGTATATGGCAGAGATGCCTTGAGAACCACACAGTAACTAGCCTAAATACCTCCAGGCAATTAGCGTGACTCTAAATCATTTTACGGCGACATATTGAGGCCATTATCACCTAGTTACAGTGATCTACACACCACAATGTGAGTGACAGGCTGAGCTGTGCTGCTTGCGTCAGGTATGTTAACGCCTTCCTCTGAGGCAACTGCACGGTTCCACCGGTAACACCCACAAGTCAAACTGATCTTCCAGCACCACGAGGATTCCGTTTACTTCTGAACTTGGGCGCGCTCTCACCGTAAACGAAAAGGTAAGTCAAGAATGCGCATTTTTCCTAACCGCTGGGGTCTATTTAAACTGGAAAAAGGACTGAACTTCCCGCTTATATCAACAAGTAATCCTATACAGTTGCGTGTAACGTGTAAGAATTACAATTATGTTATGTCAATGAATATGATTTTACCAGCTATACACATTGGATTTTTTTACATGCCAGACATCAAACTCTGGCTGAAATGTGTAGTGACAGCTTTTAACAAAGCGTTTAAATAATGAACCTTATCCTATGGCGTGTTGTACATCTTTGAGATTTGGGTATTATTATATATTATTTTTATTATTATTATTATTATATTATTATTAGGTCTTACGTTTGTTCTTATACGGACTACTCTGCACTCTGTGATAACAGAATACCTTGACTAATACAAAGATAATCAGAGGGAAAACACAGTCAGACGACACATGGGCATGCTGTATGACAGTATATAGGCCTATATGTTACCTGTCGAAAGAAAATAAAAAAAATAACGTTATGTTTTAATTATCGAACGTGATATAGCCTGGAAAAGTTCCTCTGCTTGAGTTAAAAGGTGTCGTTTTGTTTGACAGTTTAATTTAACCTTCTTGTCATGACACATGCCAACCCTTCCTTTGTATAGGCTAGACATAGTTAGAGATGTTCTGTTCAAAGAGAGGCTAGCCAACTCGTAAACTGAAAAAGAGAGATTTTGTTGATCAAGGATACTTGTAGGTATTGCAACRGACAGTGAAAGTGACTGGGTGAACGTGACAGTTAAAGTGACTGGGTGAATGTGACTGGGTGAAAGTGAAAGTGACTGGGTGAGAGTAACATTTATATGGGAGAGAGAACAGCCTTTTCCGAGTCTCTCCTAATGTTTAATGGTGGGGACATTATTTTCTATCACACAACCAACCAAGGAAAGGAGTACACGACCAGCTAAACTAGAATAGGACTAGTTTCTTAAATGGCACTCTATTCCCTTTATAGGGCACTACTTCCACCCTATTCCCTTCATAGTGCACTACTTCCACCCTATTCCCTTTATAGGGCACTACTTCCACCCTATTCCCTTTATAGGGCACTACTTCCACCCTATTCCCTTTATAGGGCACTACTTCCACCCTATTCCCTTTATAGTGCACTACTTCCACCCTATTCCCTTTATAGTGCACTGCACACTTCACCCGTACTTCCCTTTATTATGCACTACTCTCCACCCTATTCCCTTTCATAGTGCACTACTTCCACCCTATTTCCCTTATATAGGGCACTACCTTCCACCCCATCATCCCTTTAGTGGGGCACTATGCCCTATTCCCTTATAGTGCACTACTTCCACCCTTTCCCTTTATAGAGCACTACTTCCACCTATTCCTTATAGGCCACTACTTCCACCCTATTCCCTTTACTTATGTGCACTACTTCCACCCACTATTCCCTTTATAGGGCACTACTTCCACCCATTCCCGATTAATCTATAGTGCACTACTCCACCCCTATTCCCTTAATAGTGCACTACTTCCACCCTATTCCTTTATGGGCACATTCCACCTATTCCTCTTACATATAGGACACTACTTCCACCCAGTCCCTTTATAGTGCACTACCTCCACCCTTTCCCCTCTATAGTTGCCACTACTTCCACCCTTTCCCTTTATAAGCACTACTTACCACCCTATTCCTTTATAGTGCACTACATCCACCCTATTTCCCTTATATAGTGCACTACTTCCACCCTATTCCCTTTTTAGGCACTACTTCCACCCTATTCCCTTTATTGTGCACTACTTCCCTATTCCCTTTTAGTGCACTATCTTCCACCCCATTCCCTTTTATATGCAACTACTTCCACGCCTATTACCCAATTATTGCTGCACTACTATCCAACCCTATTCCCTTTATAGGCACTACTTCCACCCTATCTCCCTTTATAGACGGGCACTACTTCCCACCCTATTCCCTTTAAGGCACACTTCCACCCTTCCCCTGTATAGTGCACTCTTCCACCCTATTCCCTTTATAGGGCACTACTTCCACCCTATTTCCCTTTATAGCTGCCACTACTTCCACCCTATTCTCTTATAGTGCAGCTACTTCCACCCCTATCCCATTTATAGCGCAACTACTTCCACCCCTATTCCTTATATAGTGCACTCTTCCACCCCTAATTCCCTTATAGGCACTGAACTTCACACCCTATTCCCTTTATAGTGCACTACTTCCACCTATTCCCTTTATAGTGCACATACTTCCACCCTTATTCCATTTATAGTGCACTACTTCCACCCGATATTCCCTTTATAGCACATTACTTCCACCCTATTCCCTTTACTAGGCACTACTTCCACCTTATTCCTTTATAGATGCACTACTTTTAACCAGTTACCATAGACGTCTGGTTTTCAAAAGCAGTGCCGCTATATTCGGCATAAGGTGTGATTTGGGACGTTCTCTCTCTTGGGTGGCTGCAATGCCGTACCACCAGGGATCTCTCTAACCTACCTCAGTCCTACTTAACCACGTTATTAAACATTGTACCAGGGGTTTAGTATTGAATGTAGGGCCCCTTTGTTTTCCATTGCTTAGTTGAGAAGTAAATGCGGTTGTAAAGTAAATTATTTCAGTCTTATCAGTAAAAACATGTTGATACATTGAAAGCAGAAGTGGCTCCAACAAGGCATACTGTAGACCTGTGCAGCGACAAGGCTTACTGTAGGACCTGCAGACAATGCTACTGTAGACCTGTGCAGACAAGGCCTACTGGAGACCTTGTACAGACTAAGGGCTACTGTAGAACCCTTACAGACAAGCTACTGTAGACCTCGTGCAGACCAAAGACTACTGAGACCATGTAAGACAAGGTTACTGTAGACCTACATGACAAGTACCTGAGAGACCTGTACAGACAAGGCTACTGTAGGACCTGTACCGCAAGGCTATGTTAGAACTGTGCAGACCAAGGCTACTGTAGACCCTGTGCAGAACAAGGCTATGTAGACCGTACAGCACAAGGCTTCACTGAGACCTGTCCAGACAAGGCTACTGTTAGAACCTTACAGACAAGAGCTACTGTAAACCTGTGCAGACAAGGCTACTGTAACCTGTGCAGACAAGGCTACTGAACCTGTGCAAGACAAGGCTACTGTAGACCTGTGCAGACAAGCTACTGTAGACCTGTGCAACAAGGCTACTGAATAGAACCTGTACGAACAGGCTACTGTAGACCTGTGCAGACAAGGCTTACTGATAGACCTGTGCAGACCAAGGCTACTGTAGACCTGTGCAGACCAGGCTACTGAGACCTGTACAGACAAGGCTACTGTAGACTGTGAACAAGCTACTTGTAACCTGACAGACAAGGCTACTGCTAGACCTGTGCCAGACAATGCTACTGAGACCTGTGCAGACAACGCATACTGTAGACCTGTACAGACAAGGCTACCTGTGGACCTGCGCAGACAAGCTTACTGTAGACCCTGTGCAGACAAGGCTACTGTAACGTAAGACAAGGCTACTGAGACCTTACAACAATGCTACCCTGTAGACCTCAGACAAAGACACGTAGGACCTGTCAGACAAGGCTACTGTAGACCTATGCAGACCAATGCTACTGTACACCTGTACAGAACAGGCTACTTAGGACCTGTACAGACAAGGCTACTGTAGACCTGTACAACAAGCTACGTAGCCATGTACGACAAGTCTACTGAGACCTGTACAGACAAGGCTACTGTAACCTGTACAACAAGGCTACTGTAGACCTGTACAGACACAGGCTACTGTAGACCTGTACAGGACAACCTACTGAAGGTCCGTACAGACAAGGCAACTGTAGGTCGCTTGTACAGACAAGGCTACTGTAGCGTCCTGTGCAGACAAGGCTACTGTAGACCTGTACAGACAAGGCTACTGTAGACCTGTACAGACAAGGCGTTACTGTATACCTGCTGCAACAAGGCTACTGTAGGACCTGTGCAGACAAGGCACTGTAGCCTGATACAGGACAAGGCTACTGATAGACCTGCTGCAGACAAGGCTACTGTAGGCCTGTACAGACCAAGGCTACTGTAGGACTGTGCAGACAAAGGCACTGTAGACCGTAGCAGACAAGGCTACTGTAGACCTGTGCAACAAGGCTACTGAGCCTGTGAAACAGACAAGGCTACTGTACACTGTACAGAACAAGGCCTACTGTAGACCTGTTACAGACAAGCGCTACTGATTAGACCTCTGTACAGAACAAGGCTACATGATAGACCTTGTAACAGACAGGTACATGTAGACCTGTACAGACAAGGCTACTGTATAGACCTGCTTACAGACAAGGTACTGTAGACCTGCGAACAAGCTACTGTAGAAACCTGGTCAGACAATGCTACTGTAGACCTGTACAGACAAGGCTACTGATAGACCTGTGCAGACAAGGCACTGTAGACCGTACAGACAAGGGCTACTGTAGACCTGTGCAGACAAGCTTACTGTAGACTGTACAGACAAGGCTTACTGTAGACCCTGTTACAGACAAAGCTACTGATAGACCTGTGCAGACAAGGCTTACTGGTAGACCTGTACAGACAAGGCACTGTAGACCTGTACAGACAAGGCTACTGTAAGACCTGTACAAGACAAGGGCCTACTGCTACCTGTACAGCAAGGCTACTGTAGACCTGTACAGACAAGGCTACGTAGACCTGTGCAGACAAGGCTACTGTAGACCTTACGACAAGGCTACTGATAACCTGTACAGACCAAGGCTACTGTAGATGATGCAGACAAGGCTACTGTAGGACCTGTACAGGACAAAGGCTACTGTCACGGACCTGTAACAGACAGATGCGTGCTGTGAGAGCGCGTGTGAGCAGACAAGGCTACTGTAGACCTGTACAGACAAGGCACTTAGACCTGTACAGACAACGGCCTACTGCTAGACCTTACACGACAAGGCTACTGTAGACCTGTGCACAAGGCTACTGCATAGACCTGTACAGAACAAGGCTACTGTAGACCTTACAGACAAGGTACGTAGACCTTGCAGACAGGCTACTGTAGACTGTATCAGAACAAGCTACTGTAGACCTGTACAGACAATAGCACTGTAGACCTGTGCAACAAGGCTACTGTAGACCTGTGCAGACAAGGCACTTAGTAGACCTGTACAAGACAATGCTACTGTAACCTGTTAGCCCAGACAATCTCTCTCTT
>NW_019944301.1:93081-116062 GCF_002910315.2 Salvelinus sp. IW2-2015 | reverse complement strand
ACTGTCCTTGTTTGTTTCCTGTCTGTAATTTATGAATATTCACTCACTCTGTACTTGCTTCTCGTCCCCGCAGCGCTGTCCTCACAGCCTCAGTGTATGGCGTAGACGTATTGAATGTCTCTCACAGCCTCAGTGTATGGACGTAGATCCGTTTGAGTCCACAGCCTCAGTGTACGGACGTAAGACGTATTGATTGTCCTCACAGCCTCAGTGTAGGTGGACGTAGACGTATTGATGTCTCCGCCTCAGTTATGGACGTATGACGTATTGATGTCCTCACAGCCTCAGCTTACGACGTAGACTGTAATTGATTCTCACAGCCTCATGTACCGGACGTAGACGTATTGATCGTCCTCGACAGCCTCAGTGTATTGGACGTAGACGTATTGATGTCCTCTCACGATTGTCGTTAGGCCTTTGTAGCCTCAAAGGTGTATGGACGTAGACGTATTGATAGTCCTCACAGCCTCAGTGTTGGACGGTAGACGTATTGATGTCTAGCGACAGCCTCAGTGTATGGACGTAGGTATTGATGTCCTCACAGCCTCAGTGTATGGACGTAGACTATTGTATGTCCTCACAGCCTCTAGTCGGTATGGACGTAGACGTATTGATGTCCTCGACAGGCCTCAGTGTATGGACGATAGACGGTATTGATGTCCTCACAGCCTCAGTTGTAGATGGACGTAGACCGTATTGATGTGCTCACGCCTCAAGCGTATGGACGTATGACGTAAGTTGATGTCTCACCAGCCTCAGCTTACGGACGTAGACCGTAGTTGATGTCGATCACAGCCTCATGCGTATGAGTAGGACGTATTGATGTCACTCAGCCTCAGTGTAAATGGACGTAGACGTATTGATGTCCTCACAGCTCAGTGTATGGACGTAGACGTATTGATGTCCTCAACAGCCTCAGTGTATGGACGTAGACGTATTTGATGTCCTCACAGCCTCAGCGTGACGGACTGTAGAACGTATTGGATGTCCTCACACGAGAGTACCTTGTTAGTGGTTAGTACCTCAGCGTATGCGGACGTAGACGTATTGATGTCCTCAACACCTCAGTGTACGGACGTAGAGTATTTGATGTCCTCTGGATACGCCTCAGTGTATTGGCGTAGACAGTATTGATGTCCTCACAGCCTCAGCGTAATCGGACGAGACGTATTGATGTCCTCACAGCTATGTATGGACGTAGACGATTGATGTCCTCACAAGCCCTAGTGTATGGACGTAGAGTATGATGTCCTCACAGCCTCAGTGTCTGGACGTAGACGTATTGAATGTCTCATCACAGGCCTCGATGACGGACGTTAGACGTATTGATGTCCTCACAAGCTCAGTGTTGGGACGTAGACGTATGAATGTCCTCTACAGCCTCAGTGTACGGACGGTCAGACGTATTGATGTAACTCACAGCCTCAGCGTATGGACGTAGACGATTGATGTCCTCAAGCCTCAGTGTATGGAACCGTAGACGTATGATGTCCTCACAGCTCAGTGTACGGACGTAGACGGGTATTGATGTCCTCCAGTCTCTAGTGTATGGACGAGACGTATTTGATGTCACTAACAGCTACAGTGTATTGGACGTAAGACGTATTTGTGTCCTCAACGAGCCTAGTGTGATGTAGACGTATTGATGTCCTCACAGCCCTCAGTGTATGGACGTAGACGTATTGGAGTGTCACTCACAAGCCCTCAGTGGTATGGACGTAGACGTAATTGATTGTCCTCACAGCCTCAAGTGTATGGACGTAGACGTAGTGTGATGGTGTCCTCACAGCCTCAAGTGTAGGACGGTATGACGTATTGATTGTCCCCAACAGGCCTCCAGTGGAGTGGACTAAGACGTATAGATATGTAACCTGCTCCTCTCATAATTGGACAGTCATTAGTTCTACAGCCTAGTGATGGGACCTGTAATAGACGGTATTGGATCTGTTCTCTCCTACAGCCTCAGAGATGGACGTAGACGTATTGAGTCGCTCATAGGTTGAGACACATGGAACGTCAACGTTCACGTCCTCAGGTATGGACAGTAGAACCGTATTGATACGTGAGGTCCTCAGGGCCGTGGAGGACAACTTTCAATTAAGCCGTCCTACGTTCCCAAGTGTATGGACGTAACAGTAACGTAGGATAGTCCTTCGAGCGCTTGTGAGGACATCAATAGTCTACGTCCATGCACAGCCTCAGCAGTAACACTGAGGCTCGGGTGGAGGACACTCAGAACTACGTCTGACGTTCACCATACGAAAACTGCGTATTGAGAATGTGTCGCTGTAGGACACTTCACACGCGACTACGTCGTTCTACGTACCATAGCCTCACGCATGAAGCGTGATGGCACGTAGGTAGAGGGACATTATAGTAGATCCTATACAAGCCGGTCAGTGTATGTGACGTAGAACGTATTGATGTGCCTCTGGAACAGCCGGTCACGTGTTGGGACTGGGTAGGACGACTATTAGGTCGCTCACTTAGCCTCAGTGTATGGGACGTTATGACGTATTGATCGTCTCATTACGACCTCGGAGGTAGACGGGACGTAGACCTGAGACATCAATACGTTGTCAGTTGAATTACGGTCCTCCGCAGAGCCCTGGTCAGAAGGGATACGGACGTAAGTTATCCAGTATTGATAGCTCATCAGCCACCTATCGCTTAGACGTACGTTACGTAGAACGCCGCTATTGGATGGTCGCTCGGAAAGCAGGACTCACAGTGAATTACGGGACTCGTATAGACGTTATCTAATGAGTCAACATCTCGGACGACTGCGCTGTCATAAGGGCAGCTACGGACAAGATAGTACGTCATTGTCCGTTATAGTCGGTCTCTCATAATCAGCCTCAAGACTTATGGACGGGAGTAGACGTTATTGATGTCTGTCGACGACACAGTCCTCAGTTGTAATACAAGTCAGACAGTCATAAGTATTGATCGAACCCACCTGGGAGACCTCAGTGTATTGGCGGTAGACTGTATTGGAGGACTGATTACATCTACACTCAGCTCACTCAGTCGTAATCACAGACGTCACGTAGACGGTATTGAATGTCGCTCACAGCCTCAGTGTATGGGTAGACGTATTGATGTCCTCCACAGCCTCAGTGTACGGACGTAGAGACGCTCGTTTGTTGAGGACATATCAAGTCTCTCACACGAGGCCTCAGTGTTTACTTGGACACGTCAGAGACGATTTGATGTCCTCTACAAGCCTCGAGTGAGTGTACGAGAGAACGTAAGGACGTACACGTACATGATTGCATACAAATTGACTAGATGGGCTGTGAGGCACCACTCAAGCATACGAGCCTCCATCAACGGTGATAACGGACGTAGACGTATTGGATAGTCCTCTGAACGAGTCCTCCAGCGTATGGACGTAGACGCTGGAAAGGCGATCATTGAATGTCCTCACAGCCTCATGCAAATAGCGTTGGACGTATGACACCCGTGTCCACATTGATTCCTCACAGCCTCAGTGGTACGGACGTAAGACGTATTTTGAATGTCCTCACAGTCTACAAAAGTGTAGTGAGAGGACCGTAGATGGGGAACATGCATAAGAGCATCTTGATCCCTGCTCAACACAGCCTCACTGAGACTAGTGTACGTGAGCGCAGTAGATCAAATATATTGTACGTTACGTCCGTACTATCCTCACCTGAGAGCCTCTGGTGGAGAGTGTAAGACGGAATGTATCAAGACGTTCTACACGTTCACTCAGTATCGTCTGCGACGCGCTGTGAGGAAGCAAACTAGTGTATAAACCTTATAGCACGTATTCAGTAATCGGTCCTCACACTCCATGGTAGAGGTGGACGCTCAGACGCTGAGGGTAACTATGCAAATTTGTCCTCAACGAGCCCCTTCAGACTCGTATCCCGGTGACTGAGTAGCGTATTGAAATGTCCTCACGAGCTCGCAGCTGGTAAGGCGCTGACACGATTACAATGTACGTAACAGCTAGTCCGAGTACACTGGAGGGCTTCGCTGAGCAGCCACTATCCAAGAGCGTACGGAGTAACGTCTATCGGATCCGTTCGTATTGAGATACTGATCGTCGCTAGCTGAGGAAGCCTATCCAGTCAATTGAGTACGGACTCGTAGTACACACTGAGGCTGTGAGGAATCATATACGTTACGTCCATACTACTGAGAGCTGTGAAGGTAGTTAGAATCAGTTCTCAATACAGCCTTCGTAGCTGGAACGTTACAGTGACCCGTATTCGAGATGTCACTCCAAGAGGCTTGAGTCGATCGACATGAAGTAACGGCGGACGTATGACTGTAGTTGTATTCTACGTGCCTCCGCTCTACGCTGGAGAACAGGCCATCAGTGTACGGACGTAGACGTATTGATGATCCTCAGGTATCACAGAGTCCTCAGTGTATGGAAGTAGACGGTATTGATGTATCACTCACAGCCTCAGTGTATGGACGTGAGACCTGGTGTTATGGTAACTTAGAGATTAGGTCTTACTCCCACAGGACCTCAGACGTGAACGTGACGCCATGACACTAGAGGACGAGTTGATGGTCCTCACAGCCCTTCAAGTGTAGTGATGGGCACGTAGACCGGGTATTGATGGTCGTATACATAATCAGAATCTCAACGTCTACGTCCGATACACAGTAGGTGTGTGAGGGACATCAATACGTTCTCTAAACATCCGTACGCTGGGCTGTGAGGAATCAAATACGTTACGCCGTACGCTGAGGCTAGTAAGGACATCAATTACGATCTCGTCATACACGATCATGTCCCTGGAGGCTGTGAGGACATCAATACGTCTACGTCCAAAGTGAGGCTGTGGAGGACATCAATACGTCTACGTCCATACACTGAGGCTGTGAGACATCCAATAGACGTTCGTCCATATCGCCCTGGGAGGCTGTGAGGACATCAATACGTCTCGTCCGTACACTGAGCTGTGAGGTCAAATACGTTAACGTCCATACGCTGAGGCTGTGAGGACATCAATACGTCTACGTCCATACACTGAAGGCTGTGAGGACATCATACGTCTACGGTCCATACACTGAATGGCTGTGAGGAAATCAATAACGTCTAACGTCCATACACGTGAGGCTGTGAGGACATCAATGGACGTCTACGTTCGCATACACTGAGGGCTGTGAGACATCAATACGTCTACGTCCATACCACTGAAGGCTGTGAGGACAATCAATACGTCTAACGTCCATACACTGAGGCTGTGAGGAACAAATACTCTACGTCCATACACTGAGGCTGTGGAGGACATCAATACGTCTACGTCCATCACACTGAGCCGTGGAGGACAATCAATACGTCTACGTCCGTACACTGAGGCTGTGAGAACATCAATACGTCACGTCCGTACGCTGAGGCTGTGAGGACATCAATACGTCTACGTCCAACACGAGGCTGTGAGAGACATCAATACGTCTACGTCCATACACTGAGGCTGTGGAAGGAATCATCAATACGTCTACGTACGTACACTGAGGCTGTGATGGGACAATCAATACGTCTCGTCCTACCTGAGGCTGTGAGGACATTGTTTCAACGTTTCGAAGGTGCTAGAATGGCGCTGTACTATCCGGACCGTTAAGAGTATTGATTCCTCACAGCCTCATGTATGGACGTAAGACGTATTGATGTTCCCTCACAGCCCATGTACGGACCGTAGACGTATTGATGTCCTTCACAGCCCAGTGTACGACGTAGACGTATTGATGCTTCCTCACAGCCTCAGGTATGGACGTAACGATTGATTCCTCAAGCTCAGTGTAAAATGGACGTAGACGTATTGATGTCCTCACAGCCTCATGTACGGACTAAACGTATTGATGTCCTCAAGTCTCAGTGTATGGACGTAGACGTATGATGTGCCCACAAGCCTAGTGTAACGGACGTAGACGTTGATGTCTCACACCTCAGTGTACGGATGTAGACGTATTGATGTCCTCACAGCCTCAGTGTATGGACGTAGACGTATTTGATGTCCCTCACAGCCTCAGTGTATGGACGTAGACGCTAATTGATGTCGCTCAGCCTCAGTGTACGGACGTAAGACGTATTGATGTCCTCACAGCCTCAGCGTACGACGAGACGTATTTGATGTCCTCACACGCCTCAAGCGTCGGACGTAGACCGTATGATGTCTCCACACCTCAGTGTACGGCAACGTTGACGTATTGATTCCCTCGACACGCCTCAGTGTAAGGACCAGTAGAACGTATTGATGTCCTCACAGCTCAGTGTAGCGGACGAGACGTGATTGATGTCCTCACAGCCTCTGTACGGACGTAGACGTTATTGATGTCCTCACGCCCAGTGTTATGGACGTAGACGTATTGATATCCTCCAGCCTCAGTGTAATGGACTGTAGACGTATTGATGTCCTACAGCCTCAAAGCGTACGGACGTAGCGCTATGAATGTCCTAACAGCCGTCAGTGTCATCTGAGGACGTAGACGTATTGATGTCCTCCAGCCTCAGTGTACGGACTGTAGAACGGTATGTGATGTCCTCACAGCCTCGAGTGTGATGGACAGTAGCGTATTGATGTCCTCACGCCTCCAGTGTAACGGAGCGTAAGACGATTGATGTCTCACTAGCCCTCTCAGTGTACCGACGTAGACGTATTGAAGTCCGTATTCAACAGGAGCCTCTCAACCAGATATGGTATGGTGTAAGTGAGGTCCGGACAGGGGGAACAAAACAACATTAATGCTGACACGGGACTGTAGGTGCGAGTAAGGATGACAAAAGGCAGAGATTGGTACCGTTTACAGGGAATTTATTCCGTCACACGGTAAATTTGGGGGAAAGGGGCTGGATGGAACTAAAGCAAAGAAAGTAAATATCAAAGCCCCCTCTCCTACCTTACCTGCCTACCCACTACTTACCTAACTTAACACCACCTGATGCCCTAACCAAAATACAGGGGGTGGTCCGCCCAGGTCTTACCTAGTGTGTATAGACAGAGTATATACTACGGGTATATGTATGCCCGCGGGCCTCTTGCCTAAGCACTCCCAAGGTGCCTTCCCCTTCCCCCTTGGGAACAACAGAATAACAAAAACTATTTAAATAATCAAACCACTGCGTCCTATTGGCACACAACGGACACAACCAATCAGCTCTCTCACTCAACCACTACAGGACACACTAATCATCTCTCTCCTAACAACAACCAACACAGGATATCATCCTCTTCCCTCTCTTCTCTCTTCTCTCAGAAATCATCTAACATAGGACCTACCAATCTTCTCTTCTGAGAAACAGAACACTGGCTTATATAGCTTCAGAAGGAGTCGGTAATTGAAGACAGCTGCGTCCTCTGACGAGAGGGGCGGGGTCGCTCAATTTGCCATGGAGTCGACAATCAGCTGCTTGGGGGGATTCCAGGAAGCCATTTTTCCTGAACAACACACGCATACAAACCACACACAGAAACTGTGGAACGTAACAGTGGAGAAGTCAGAGCTGGTTGGAGGAGAAAAGTCAAGTGTTTGGTGTTAGTTCACGAAAGGCAAGTAATTATCCAAATGAAGCATTGGAACTCGGTCCAGGAGCGTTTGATTCAAACCTGTCTGTTTTCATTCCTGCTATCTCAGAACAGTTCCTGTCCAATCTATAATACCAGGTCTATACAACAGGAGCAGACATTGATGGATAGATGGAAGAATTAGTCATGTGCCTGTGTGTGTGTCTGTATGTGTGTGAATATTATTTGTTTGTGGTGGGTGTGCTTGAGTCTTTGTCTGTGTTTGTATTTCTGTGTCTGTGTCTAGGCTGAATAGGATAGAACTGAAAAGTCTTGAGGCAAAGAGGAGATATGAGTTGATTAAGTTGGAGACATTTTCAAATGAGTAAATGACCCGGCAATAGAAAGAACTGTGATATAATATCGATTCACCATTTCATTTACCGGCATTGTCCCCGTTAACTTATCAGATGTTATCTTGTCTGAGGGCGGCTGACACAATGATATTTCTGTCTGTTTCGTCTCCAGACATTATCCAGTGTACACGACGTGTTATCTCTTTTATGATGAGACAGTAAGGCTGTATCAGCAGTGTAGAACATCGAGACTCTTCACTGTAGGCGTCCCAAGTGGCACCTTCCTTTCGTGCACTACCTTTGACAGGGTCTGTTGTACTATATTGGGAATAGGGTGCCATTTGGGACACGGATAATGTCTGACACTCAGCTGTTAAACACACGCCTCTGTTGCTGTTCTATTTCACCCTGTCCATTTCACCTTGTCCATTTTTCACCCTGTCCATTTCACCCTGTCCATTTTCACCCTGTCCATTTTCACCCTGTCCATTTTCACCTGTCCTTTTTCACCTGTCCATTTTCACCCTGTCCATTTTCACCCTGTCCTTTTCACCTGTCCATTTTCACCTGTCCATTTTCACTCTGTCCATTTTTATTCTGTCCATTTTCACTCTGTCCATGAGATAAGTGAGAAGAAAAGCAACATTTATGAACTATATTCCATGATTTAGGTATTCGGGACATGAGTTGCACAACGTTGGTTTAACTAACATTTTAGAAAGATAGGCAGAGAGACGGAGAGAGCGACAGAGAGCGTGAGACAGAGAGAGTGAGGGCCTGTCACCATAGCTACCTGTCTGTTATGATGCCCTCTAAGGGCATGTCACCATAGCTACCTGTCTGCTATCATGCCCTCTAAAGGCATGTCATGGCTTCCTCTGTCCAGTGTCTGTGTTATTTTGCCTATATTAATCTTTTATTTTTATTGGCCAGTCTGCAATATGGCTCTGCCTAGAAGGCCAGCATCCCGGAGTCACCTCTTGACTGTTGACATTGAGACTGGTGTTTTGCGGGTACTATTTAATGAAGCTGCCAGTTTGAGGACTTGTGAGGCATCTGTTTCTCAATCTAGACACTCTAACGTACTTGTCGTCTTGCTCAGTTATGCACCGGGGCCTCCCATTCTTTAAATTCTGGTTAGAGACAGTTTGTGCTGTTCTGTGAAGGGAGTAGTACACAACGTTGTACGAGATCTTCAGTTTCTTGGCAATTTCTCGCATGGAATAGCCTTAATTTCTCAGAACAAGAATAGACTGACGAGTTTCAGAAGAAAGTCTTTGTTTCTAGCCATTRTGAGCCTYTAATTGAACTCACAAATGCTGATGCTCCAGATACTCAACTAGTCTAAGGCCAGTTTTTTTGCTTCTTTAATCAGGACAACAGTTTTCAGATGTGCTAACATAATTGCAAAAGTGTTTTCTAATGATTTATTAGCCTTTAAAAATGATAAACTTGAATTAGCTAACACAACGTGCCATTGGAACACAGGAGTGATGGTTGCTGATAAATGGGCCTCTGTATGCATATGTAGATATTCCATAAAAAATCTGCTGTTTCAAGCTACAATAGTCATTTACAACATTAACAATGTCTACACTGTATTTATGATCAATTGGATGTTATTGTAATGGACAAAAATGTTGCTTTTCTTTCAAAAACAAGTACATTTCTAATTGAACCCAAACGTTTGAACGGTAGTGTCCCTTTTTCAAACAGTACATTTACATTTAACCAACGTAACCAATACATTTGGGTGAGTTTTTTMTCTTGCCTGAGTAGCCTTGTTTCACTGCCAAAAATACAATTAAACCATCCAGTGTTCAGCGAAATAATATCAAATACAGGTAGCCTAGTCAAATAGTTAACATCCAATCACATTAAKAGTTACTCTCTCACGGGGAACCTTCACTCTTGCGCAGACATTTAGAAACGAAACATGACAATTTGAAAAATAAGCCACGGGACTTTTTTGAGCGAGAATAAAGATGACTTTCGAGTGGTAAGACCTGTATAAAAGCAACAGATACCATTAATAAGAAGGGGCTAGAAGTGCCTTATATGGTGAGCTACCGAGTGGCTAGGACAGGCAAGCCCCATACTATTGTGGAAGACTTAATTCTTCCTGCTGCCGCGGATATGGCTGGGACAATGCTGTGGAAAAAGGCCCAAAAAACTATACAGACAATGCCTTCATCAAACAACACCGTTTCACGATGCATCAGTGACATGGCAGGAGATGTTTCGAAACAATTACTGCTTTGCATAAAAGCCAGTGAATTCTATGCGTTACAGCTGGTTGAGTCAACAGACGTAGCGGGCTTGGCACAGCTCCTGGTGTAGGTCCGTTACGTTTATGGGGGGGGGTCAATTAAGGAAGACATCCTCTTCTGGAAACCAGGACAACAGGAGAGGATATTTTTAAAGTACTGGACAGCTTTGTGACATCATGTGTTGGTATCTGTACTGATGGCACAAAAGCCATGACAGGGAGACATAGTGGAGTGGTAACGCGTGTGCAAGCAGTTGCCCCCGTACACTGCAGCATCCACTGAGAGACTCTTGCTGCCAAGGGAATGCCTGACAGCTCGAAAGACGTGTTGGTCACTACAGTGAAAGTGGTTAACTTTGTCTATTTTCTGCACTATGCAATGATATGGGCAGCGACCGTGTAACGCTTTTACAACATACAGATGTGTGCTGSTTATCAAGGGGCAAAGTATTGACACMATTTTTTGAATTGAGAGACGAGCTTAAAGTTTTCTTTACTGACCATAATTTTCACTTGTCTGACCGCTTGCATGATGACGAGTTTCTCACACGACTGGCCTGTCTGGGTGATGTTTTCTCTCTCCTGAATGATCTGGAATCTAGGATTAACAGGGACTCTCTGCATCTATTCAATGTGCGGGACACAATTGAGGCTATGATTAAGAAGTTGGAGCTCTCTCTGTCTGCCATTAACAAGGACAACACAGGTCTTTTCATCATTGTATTATTTTTTTTGAGCGCAAATGAACTCAAGCTTACAGAACAATGTCAAATGTGATATAGCAAAGCACTGTGTGAGCTAGGTATTATTATGCCAGGTACTTTCCCGAAATGGATGACACAAACACTGGATTCGTTATCCCTTTCATGCCCTGCTTCCAGTCCACTTACAATTCTGAACAAGAGAGCTCGTCGAATTGCAACAAGCGGTTTGTTGAAAATTGAATTTAATAAGAAGCCACTGGCCAGATTTCTGTATTGGGCTGCGCTCAGAGTTTCTTGCCTTGGCAAATCACGCTGTTAAGACACTGATGCCCTTTGCAACCACGTACCTATGTGAGAGTGGATTCTCGGCCCTCACTAGCATGAAAACTAAGAGTTATGTGCATCCTTTCAAGCACACCCATAACCATGTTGTGAGTTATTCACAATTTTTTACGAACAAATATTGTGTTATATGTAAGATGGCTGAATAAAGAGCTATAACAGCTCTTTGTTACTTCCCACGAGCCGGGTTGTGACAAACTCCCACTCATTCTTATGCTTAATACATGTATTGTATAGTGTGTGTGTGTGGCAGGCTAACAATGATGGCAAATAACAACATTTGAGAGTACGCTGACCCTGGTACTAGAGGGGGTACAGCTGACCCTGGTGCTAGAGGGGGTACAGCTGACCCTGGTGCTAGAGGGGGTACAGCTGACCCTGGTGCTAGAGGGGGTATCCAGCTGGAGGTTGTGTGTGTGTGTGTGTGGGATCAATATCATGCCAAATGTATTGTGAACTCACAGCATGCATTTTGTATTTGTGTATCATGATCTGTACAAATAGGTACCAATCCACAAAGGTAAACCACCTTCCACAAAGGTAAACCACCTTCCACAAAGGTAAACCACCTTCCACAAAGGTAAACCACCTTCCACAAAGGTAAACACCTTTTGATTTGTATGTCGATATATTGCATTAGAAATGTTTTATAACTGCACATATGCAGGTCATATCCAAGGGCCTTAAGTAAAATGAGATACGCGTAAACATGACAGATATGGCAAACCTGCAAATCCATATTTGGAAATGCTAAGGTCACCTGACTTTTMGCAGGYATTTGACGCCAAGAAAAATACAAAAAGTTTTCAAAGCGATTTTTGTATTCATAGAATAAACGTTWGTACCCGTAGAAGTGATTTGTATWAATCGCTGGCAGCCTCTCGTTCGGCCATGTTGATGCCTGCCTTTCAAGGCTGCAGAAATTATAATATGTTAACTATATAGTATGTTAACTATAGTATGTTAACCAAATTAGTAACCATAGTACATAGTCCAATGTAAATAATCGAAACCCTAGATTACTCTATATTTGCAACACTATTGCGGTGTACACTCGTTCATCACCCAAATAGTTTAATTAGCCGGCCAGCGTGATAGRGCCACTAAACGTGAAGGATATGCCATACTTTGTTAGTGATTATAATCCATCCTCTGTCTCARGTTGCACAGACYACGAGCATTAAGAAGATAGAAGTATTCCCGAAGCCTCTAACCGTTTCTCCAGGAGAGTCATGCAAAAGGTAGAGATGTAGGATATGGGGATCAGATCAACAGCACAGCTGCCAACACTCCTCTTATTTACGTTGGACATCACATATATCATATARAAAAATCACAAAGATATGAATGCACAATGCACTGTTTTGAACATTGGACAGCCTGTGTTAGAAGTGATGACCGTTTTGAATTTTGGGTTTTAGAGTTTTGAAAAATGACCACAAGGTTCTGAAATCAGTGCCAACGGGATTGTAAAAAACGGTATAAATAATTTCTAAAGCGGTATATAGATTTACAAAATAAAAATGTGTTTGTTTGTGGATAGTGAATTGCATTAGCGATAAGTGATTTACATTTGTGTGTAGTGTATCTAGTGTGTGTGTGTAGTTTGTAGCATGCGTGTGTGTTTTGCGTGTGTGTGTAGTGTGTGTGTGTAGTTTGTAGCATGCGTGTGTGTGTTGTGTGTGTAGTGTGTGTGTTGCGTGTGTGTGTAGTGTGTGTAGTGTGTATGTAGAGTGTAGAGTCTGTGTAGTGTGTGTGTGTGTAGTGTGTTTCACAGTGTAGCCTCCTAATGCAACATTCATTTAGACAGATGTTTGAGTCTAAATCCCACATGACCACAATACTGAGACCCATTAGGAGGGTATCCCAAATGGCACCCTTTTCCCTACTTAGTGCACTACTTTACACCAGGGCACATAGGCCTCCAGTCAACAGTAGTGCACTACTTTACACCAGGGCACATAGGCCTCCAGTCAACAGTAGTGCACTACTTTACACCAGGGCACATAGGCCTCCAGTCAACAGTAGTGCACTATATAGGGGACACAGGACCATTTGGGACACATCCAATACACTACATGACTAAAAGTATGTCGACACCTACTCGTCCAACATCTCATTTCAAAATCATGGGCATTATTAATATGGAGTTGGTTCCCCCCTTTGCTGCTATAACAGCCTCCACTCTTCTGGGAAGGTTTTCCACTAGATGATGGAACATTGCTGCGGGGGACTTGCTTCCATTCAGCCACAAGAGAATTAGTGACGTCGGGCACTGATGTTGGGCGATTAGGCCTGGCTCACAGTCGGCGTACCAATTCATCCCAAAGGTGTTCGATGGGGGTTGAGGTCAGGCCTCTGCGCAGGCCAGTCAAGTTGTGCCACACCGATCTTGACAAACCATTTCTGTACGGACTTTGCTTCTTGCACGGGAGCATTGTCATGCTGAAACAGGAAAGGGCCTTCCCCAAACTGTTACCACAAAGTTGGAAGCACAGAATCATCTAGAATATCATTGTATTCTGTAGTMTTAAGATTTCCCTTTACTGAAACTAAGGGGCCCGAACCATGAAAAACAGCCCCAGACCATTATTCCTCCTCCACCAAACTTTACAGTTGGCACTATGCATTTAAGAATATATATATTACCTTTAATTAACTAGGCAAGTCAGTTAAGTTGCCTAGTTAATTCTTATGTTCAATGACGGCCTATGACCAGTGGGTTAACTGTCTTGTTCAGGGGCATGATTCGATCAATGATTCGATCTTGCAACCTTTTGGTAACAAGTCCAACGCTCTAACCACTAGGKTACCTGCCGCTACCTGCATTAGGGTAGGTAGCGTTCTCCTGGCATACGCCAAACCCAGATTCGCCCGTCGGACTGCCAGATGGTGAAGTGTGATTCATCACTCCAGAGAACGCGTTTCCAACTGCTCCAGAGTCCAATGGAAGCCATGGAAACCCATTTCACGATGCCCCCGCCATGGAAACCCATTTCACGATGCTCCCGCCATGGAAACCCATGATGCTCCCGCCATGGAAACCCATTTCATGATGCTCCCGCCATGGAAACCCATTTCATGATGCTCCCGCGTTGGAAACCCATTTCATGATGCTCCCGGCGAGTTATGCTGGTGCTGACTTGTTGGAAAGGTGGCCAGAGTCTCCCTCCTGTCCGGGGCCCGCTGCGAGGGTCCCAAGTCCGGCGTCGCATCCTATGACGGTGCCACGTTTGAGAAAGTCACTGAGCTCTTCATTAAGGCCATTCTACTGACAATGTTTGTCTATGGAGATTGCATGGGCTTGTGTGCTCGATTGTTATACACCTGTCAGCAACGGGTGTGGCTGAAATAGAATCCACTAATTTGATGGGGTTGTCCACATGCTTTTGGACCGCCCGGTGTGTCGTTTTACGGCTGCCGTTTGATCCTCATCATTTTATGCCTGAGTGCTGCAGAGCAGAGCCAGCAGAGAGGTAATTCTGCTCTGTTACTGACAGACAACACCCGCTGGGAAGAAGGCTGAGTCACAAACGACACCCTATTCCTTATTGAATGCACTACTTTTGACCAAGGGTTCCTTACGGGAATAGGGCGCCGTTAGGGACGCAAAACAAAGAGACTGATGGCTCTGATCTTTAATAACGCTCTAGTGATGCCAAAGGGGCTCTGGTCGAAAGCAATACGATGCATAGGGGATGTGGTGTGAGGGACACAGTCACTCGTTGAAAAATATAATTTAACTCGGGTTATTAGCACAACGAGTCAGTTTGGTAAGAGAAGAGACATGGCAAAGACAATCGGTCAACGGTAGTGCACTATCTACTAGGGAAGTAGTGTGTCATTTGACATGCGCGCATCGTATTCGCCTTATTCTGGAACGTCACAGTGATCGCGGATGAGTTAGCTGTAATTGTGTTTCTATTTCCCACCGGCAGCTTTCGCGTGACACTAATGCGTGCTAAAGTACTTTTTAGCTTCATAGTTTTACACTGAACTGAACGGCGACGAAATTCCTACAAGCTATCATTAGGACGAGCGTTTATATGTTCAGTACGAGGCTGTCACAACAATTGGATGAAGACGAGGCTGTTTTTACAACAGCAATGTTTTGAACTCTAATCTCTACGCCGATCTGAAGGTACCTGTGGAGCCCCATATCACCTGCATCCACCTCCTAAAGACAGAGTCCTTGCGGCTCTGGCTCGAAGCATTGAGCCTAAAGAAACCACCCCAAAAAACGTCCTATTTGTGTGTTCCTACCACTTCTTTGACAAGAAGCCTACGGTGGAGCATCTTTACCCGGGAAAAATGTCTTGGCGACGATGCTCCACTCGTGAAGAGGCGTCGGGCGTTGGTCATCAGTGAGCCAAACTGCTCTCACTGTGTCTCCCTCTTGCTCTTGTCTCTAAGCACAGTCTCATAATAACGCCATTTATTTCCTCTACAACTCAATAAAAATAATTATCATTTTATATTTATACTTAATTATAATGACTATTAAATATTATTAGGAGCGTTCGTGCAGTATTGAACCTAAAGCTGCAACAAACACTCAAACTGGACATTTTTATCTCAATCTCTTCATTCAAAGACTCCATCCTGGACACTCTTACTGACAGTTGTGGCTGCTTTGTGTGATGTATTGTTGTCTCTACCTTCTTGCCCTTTGTGCTGTTGTCTGTGTCCAATAATGTTTGTACCATGTTTTGTGTTGCTATCATGCTGTGTTGTCATGTGTTGCTGTCTTGCTATGTTGTTGTCTTAGGTCTCTCTTTATGTAGTGTAGTGTTGTCTCTTGTCGTGATGTGTGTTTTGACATATATATATATATTTCTTTATTTAATCCCAGGCCCCCGTCCCCGCAGGAGGCCATTTGCCTTTTGGTAGGCCGTCATTCTAAATAAGAATGTGTCTTTAGCTGACTTGCCTAGTTAAATAAAGGTTAAATAAAGGTTAAATAAAGGTTAAATAAAATAAAAAGTATGGTGTTTTATTGTACGATTTTGTTATTAATTGTCCGATGACTTGTTTTAACGAGCCATACTGATTTCTTAACAGATGACACAACAGGCTCAAGWGTTCATTAAATTGAAAATGGGGATTGGTCAACACAGATAGAAGGAATGGATACGCCTTCAGAGAAGGATGAAACCACTTATAATTACCATACTTTAGGCATTACCCCCAAACACAAGGATATGTTACAAACCTTATTCACCTAGAAAAACAATAACACTACAGAAATACATGTGATGCTGACATGTTGAAATGCATTTTTCCCCCCCTTACTCACCTGGAGTCATGACTACATGGTCAGGCACGACACCAACACCGTCATTAAGTTGCAGATGACACAACAGTGGTAGGCCTGGTCACCGACAACGACGAGACAGCCTATAGGGAGGAGGTCAGAGACCTGGCCGTGTGGTGCCAGGACAACAACCTCTCCCTCAACGTGATCAAGACAAAGGAGATGATTGTGGACTACAGGAAAAAGAGGACCGAGCACTCCCCCATTCTCATCGACGGGGCTGTAGTGGAGCAGGTTGAGAGCTTCAAGTTCCTTGGTGTCCACATGACCAACAAACTAACATGGTCCAAGCACACCACGACAGTCGTGAAGAGGGCATGACTGAAAAGATTTGGCATGGGTCCTCAGATCCTCAAAAGGTTCTACAGCTGTACCATCGAGAGCATCCTGACTGGTTGCATCACTGCCTGGTACGGCAACTAATCGGCCTCCGACCGCAAGTCACAACAGAGGGTAGTGCGTATGGCCCAGTACATCACTGGGGCCAAGCTTCCTGCCATCCAGGACCTCTATACCAGGCGGTGTCAGAGGAAGGCCCTAAAAATTGTCAGACTCCAGCCACCCTAGTCATAGACTGTTCTCTCTGTTACCGCACGGCAAACGGTACCGGAGCACCAAGTCTAGGTCCAAGAGGCTTCTAAACAACTTCTATCCCCCAAGCCATAAGACTCCTGACACCTAATCAAATGGCTACCCAGACTATTTGCACACCCCCCCCCCCCCTCCTATTTTACGTCGCTGCTACTCTGTTATTATCTATGTATAGTCACTTTAATAACTCTACCTACATGTACATATTACCTCAATTACCTCGCTTAACTGGTGCCCCCGCACATTGACTCTGTACCGGTACCCCCCTGTATATAGCCTCCACATTGACTCTGTACCAGTACACCCTGGTATAGCCTCCACATTGACTCTGTACCGGTACCCCCCTGTATATAGCCTCCACATTGACTCTGTACCAGTACACCCTGTATATAGCCTCCACATTGACTCTGTACCAGTACACCCTGTATATAGCCTCCACATTGACTCTGTACCGGTACCCCCCTGTATATAGTCTCGCTATTGTTATTTTACTGCTGCTTTTTAATTACTTGTTCCTTTTATTTCTTATTCCTATTTTTTTAAACTGCGTTGTTGGTTTAGGGGCTTGTAAGTAAGCATTTCACTGTAAGGTCTACACCTGCTGTATTCGGCGCGTGTGACTAAAACATTTTGATTTGATTTGACTCCATAACCCTGCCTTGCTTCACCAACATGAGATTTGACAGGATACTTCCAGATTCCCCACATTTTAATACAGCAGTTCTGTTGATCCACAAATACATGTTATTAACATAACCAAATACATCATGACATTCTCCAATTCAGCTTTCATCCAACAAAATGTTTGGTCTGACTATTGTATCATTCTGTGTCCAGATAAGGCAGTATTGCACTTTTATCTATAAAATGAACCAAGAAAATATGCTATAAACATCAATTACAAGACCCAAGTAATGCGGAGGTCTCATCTGATATCCTATGGATTACAGTAAATGTCAGCACGTCACATGTAGGCTGCTTGTATGCTGTAATCGCTTATGTTAAGTAATGTTAGACTTAGAAATGCAAGTCACTTTACTTATTGGCCGACCTTCCACAAATTTGAAGCTGCATAACTTTCCAAGGCCGGCGATGTAAGCACATCCAGCCAGTCTCCACTGATCTTGTCACGCCCTGACCGTAGATTGCTTTGTATGTTTCTATTWTTGGTTTGGTCAGGGTGTGATGTGGGTGGGRATTCTATGTTGTAGGTCTAGGTTTTCTGTTTCTATGTGTTTGGCCTGGTGTGGTTCCCAATCAGAGGCAGCTGTCTATCGTTGTCTCTGATTGGTACTTAACTAGCCTGTTTTCCCACTTGTGTTGGTGGGTGGTTATMTTCTGGTTAGTGTTTGTTGCACCTGTCAGAACTGTTCGTTGGTCGTTTTGTTGTTTTTGTTRGTGTATTCATCTTGATTAAAAGTATTATGGATACGTACCACGCWACACTTTGGTCCTCCTCTCCTTCTCCCGACGACAAGCGTTACAGATCTGGTGTTGGATACATGTTCCGAAGCAAGGTGGTAAGAGCTGCTTGATTGGCTGGGCTGAACATCGGCCTTAAAATGTTTTTAAAATAAATTCCCCTCCTCCTGGTGATGAAGAACTCGGCCCACCTTGGAAGTACTGTACTGATAGGCCTATAAGGGCACAAGGCGAGACCCAAATGCAGACACAGGAGACGTTGGTAGAGTGCCGATTATTTATTATAACAAAGGGAGTAGGCAAAGGCAGGTCGTACGGTGATACCATCCAACCACCGAAGAGCCATTTGTGTGTCTTCCCAAATGTGAATCATGTTTTGTTTTTATGTTTATTTGTTAACACGTGTTAATGATGTGAGTTTTTATTATTTTTATTATTAGCTAGCCACCGCTCGCTCTGAGGTAATTCGCTAGCGTTGACGGAAGATGTGAAACGGAAACACAATCATGTTCGAATAGAACTGGGTCGTAGTGGGCGGGGCTACATAAGGCGAATAGTATTTGCGTGATAAGGCTTACATCATGCAGTAGAATTACATCATAGAATCACTATGTTCACATGTAATGCCACGACAGCTTTGTGCTATATCAGTGTTCAATGTGTGTTGAGGCAAGGGTCAGGGTTTATATCATGGTATAGTAGTAGGGTTAGGGTTATATCATGTGTATAGTAGGAGGGTTAGGGTTATATCATGTGTATATAGGAGGGTTAGGTTATATCATGTGAACATAGTAATTCGAATTTACAATGACAAGTTAATTGCATGGATTTTTTCTTATTTTAATAACGTAAACTGAACAGCCATACAGAAAGACTCACGTGGAGGTGAAATTACAGAGGAGGAACTTCTTGACGCATTAAAGCATTTAAGTCTGGAAAAACTCCAGGGCTGGATGACATACAGTGGAGGTATAACAAACCTCTTTTGATATACTCAGAGGACCATTCCTATAATGTTTAACAACCATCCAGCTCTGCAGATGTTGCTGCGACGAGACAGAATCATTTGATCATTTGTTTTGGCACTGTCCATTTTTGGTCGCAGGTCCAGGAACGACTGAAGAATTGCAACATTTACATGGAGCTGCAATTAGTACTGCTGGGTGATTTGAAAAGTCACAGTCAAACAATCAATAAGATCATAAAAAAGTATCTTTAATTTATAATCTGTAGAAACTATGAGAATAGAAAGGTTCAGAATTTATGTGAAACATCACAGCACAGTTAAAAATATATGGCAAATATAAATAAACATGGATGGTGTTAAGAGATAGATGGGAGGGTGAGGTGGAGCTGAAGGATGGGACTGGATGGTGTTAGAGATAGATGGGAGGGGTTGAGGGGAAGCTTGAAGGATGGGATGGTGTTCAGAGATAGATGGGAGGGGTTGAGGGAGCTGAAGGATGGGACTGGATGGTGGTCAGAGATAGATGGGAGGGTTGAGGGGAGCTGAAGGATGGACTGGGATGGTGTTAGGAGATAGATGGGAGGGGTTGAGGGGGAGCTGAAGGATAGGACTGATGGTGTTCAGAGATAGATGGGAGGGTGAGCGGAGCTGAAGGATGGGACAGGATGGTGTTCAGAGATAGATGGGAGAGGTTGAGGGAGCTGAAGGATGGACTGGATGGTGTTCAGAGAGAGATGGGAGGGTTGAGGGGAGCTGAAGGATGGGATGTGTTCAAAGATAGATGGGAGGGGTTGAGGGGAGCTGAAGGACAGGACTGGATGGTGTTAGGAGATAGATGGAGGGTTGAGGGGAGCTGAAGGATAGGACTGGTGGTGTTCAAGAGATAATGGGAGGGTTGAGGGGAGCTGAAGGATGGGACTGGATGGTGTTCAGAGATAGATGGGAGGGGTTGAGGGGAGCTGAAGGATGGGACTGGAAGGTGTTCAGAGATAGATGGGAGGTTTTTTATTAAAAAACAAAGCATAGCCTCCCCTCCTCTCAGTTAATACTTTTTTTTTGTCTGTCCAATGCGATCGTGAAGTAGTCTAGACTGTTGACAAAAGGGTTTGTCTCCAGCGACCGCTTGGAAAATAAATCTTAATCACCAAAGCTTTATTAAAAACATCACGTTTGAGGTAGTAAAACAGTGGGCTTGTCATTCTCTTTTTATCTATGACAGGCCCACAATTATTGTTTGACATGCAGATCCCCGTCTTGGATGTGTGTAAAACTAGGCTACGTGTCCATAGCCCTCATGAAAGGAGAGATGAGAACCTTCAGTGAATATGACGAACCGCGTATTTAGAGGTGATCTGTAACAATGGCTCGTTTCCGTTTCACATGTTCCAACCCCCAAGCCCTCCCTTAGGCCTACTATAACGAAGGCTGGTTCAACAGCAGTGGGTGTCTTTTTTTTTTATCCTGGTGATTTTACGATGTCATTATATTCAACATTTATTTTTTTTGTTGATGTTGTTAAAAAAACAACAAACGGATTGCTTTTTTTTTTTTTTTTGTTTTAACAACCAAACGTATTAGAATGATTCACCTTTCTGGTATTACGGTGACAACGTCCGTGGTGCACTTGCAATACAACTTCTGGGGATGTGTGAATGCGATGTGATCTGTAAAATGGCTCCGGTTTGTGTTCATAAAATACAGGCCTATTTGGGGAGCAGTGGACCGGTGAGTGGACATTCTCCTTTCTGTTTATATTGGATCTTTGTCCAGCTTCTGTCAAAAGATGTGTGTAAAAAAAACCTGTAGTCTGCGTTATTTTAATTATTACATGGATAAATGACGGCGCCTGTAAGTGTGACATAGCTGTTTTAAAACAACTTCTTGTTTCGTTTTGATTAGAGATATTAAATTGTCTTTTTAGGCCTTATCAACAATTAATTGTATCTGGCTTATTGACAATGTTTAGTATGTCCATGCTCAGACATAATGCTATTTACAGCAGGCCCAGCCCCTATAGCAGTGTGAATGTCACGTAGACCTATATATTTCCATATTGAAGCTATGCAATTTCTTAGAACATAGCATGTACATAAATGTACATAGCAAAGATAGGTCTACATTTTGTTGTTTCATTTCTGTAAGTGTAACGGATGTGAAATAGCTATCTAGTTAGCGGTGGTGCGCGCTAATAGCCTTTCAATCGGTGACGTCACTCGCTCTGAGACCTTGAAGTAGTGGTTCCCCTTGCTCTGCAAGGGCCGCTGCCTTTGTGGAGCGATGGGTAACGATGCTTCGTGGGTGACTGTTGTTCATGTGTGCAGATAGTCCCTGGTTTGCGCACGGGTCTGGGCGAGGGGACGGACGAAAGTTAAACTGTTACATAAGCCATTTAATAAACTATAACGGACTAACATTGGAGTTGGAGTTCCAAGGTGATACATAAATACACAACTTGAAGCTACCACATATTTCGTCATGGAGGACGTTCTGATTGGCCAGTGAGGGGCCAAGCCTCGACACACCCACAACTTGTTTATTTGTCAAAAACCAAGCCCTTTATCGCCAACGCCAGGAAGTGGGCTGATAATGATATATATCCCTGACACTCCCCTGAACCTATAACGCTACTGCCTGTACTTATATTTACCAGGTTAGGTTGACCAGGTTAGATTGACCAGGTTAGATTGACCAGGTTAGGTTGACCAGGTTAGGTTGACCAGGTTAGATGGACCAGGTTAGATGGACCAGGTTAGATTAACCAGGTTAGATTGAGGTTAGATTGAGGAGGTTAGGTTGACCAGGTTAGATTGAGGAGGTTAGGTTTACCAGGTTAGATTGAGGAGGTTAGGTTGACCAGGTTAGATTGATGAGGTTAGGTGGACCAGGTTAGATTGACCAGGATTGGTGGACCAGGTTAGATTGATGAGGTTTGATTGACCAGGTTAGATTGAGGTTTGATTGACCAGGTTAGATTGATGATGTTAGGTGGACCAGGTTAGGTTGATGAGGTTAGACTGACCAGTTTAGGCTGACCAGGTTAGGCTGACCAGGTTAGGTGGACCAGGTTAGGTTGACCAGGTTAGATTGATGAGGTTAGACTGACCAGTTTAGGCAGACCAGGTTAGGCTGACCAGGTTAGGCTGACCAGGTTAGGTGGACAAGGTTAGGTTGACCAGGTTAGATTGATGAGGTTAGGTTGACCAGGTTAGAATAATGAGGTTAGACTGACCAGTTTAGGGAATGTAATATCTGTTGTTTTTTTAATAAATTAGCAAACATTTCTAAAAACCTGTTTTTGCTTTGTCATTATGGGGTATTGTGTGTAGATTAATTAATTTTTGAATAAGGCTGTAATTTACAAACATTTGGAAAAAGTCAAAGGGTCTGAATACTTTCCGACTGCACTGTAATTACTTGACACATTGGAAATAATTAAGAAACAGAACAAACTAGAATGTTTTTTTGGCCCTAAACAGAGAGTACACATGGCAGAATACAGACAGTGTGACTGACCCACATTTAAGGA
>NW_019944301.1:81328-92120 GCF_002910315.2 Salvelinus sp. IW2-2015 | reverse complement strand
CGCTGAACAGGTTAGGTGGACCAGGTTAGGTGGACCAGGTTAGATTTGACCAGGTTAGAATAATGAGGTTAGACTGACCAGTTTAGGCTGACCAGGTTAGATGGACCAGGTTAGGTGGACCAGGTTAGATTGACCAGGTTAGATTGATGAGGTTATTGATTAGAGCGTTAGACTGACCAGGTTAGAATAATGAGGTTAGACTGACCAGGTAGATTGACCAGGTTAGAATAATGTGGTTAGGTTGACCAGGTTAGATTGACGAGGTTTAGGTTGACAAGGTTAGGTGGACCAGGTTAGATTGACCAGGTTAGATTGACCAGGTTAGAATAAATGAGGTTAGACTGACCAGGTTAGAATAATGAGGTTAGATTGACCAGGTTAGAATAATGAGGTTAGACTGACCAGGTTAGATGACCAGGTTAGACTGAACAGGTTAGAATAATGAGGTTAGATTTACCAGGTTAGATTGAGGGGGTTAGGTGGACCAGGTTAGATTGATGAGGTTAGGTGGACCAGGTTAGATTGACCAGGATTGGTGGACCAGGTTAGATTAATGAGGTTTGATTGACCAGGTTAGATTGAGGTTAGGTTTACCAGGTTAGCTTGACCAGGTTAGGTGACCAGGTTAGGTTTACCAGGTTAGCTTGACCAGCAGTTAGATTGACCAGGTTAGGTTGACCAGGTAGAATAATGAGGTTAGACTGACCAGGTTAGATTGACCAGGTTAGAATAATGAGGTTAGGTTTACCAGGTTAGATTGATGAGGTTAGACTGACCAGGTTAGATTGATGAGGTTTGATTGACCATGTTAGATTGAGGTTAGGTTTACCAGGTTAGGTGGACCAGGTTAGATTGATGAGGTTAGGTTGACCAGGTTAGGTTGACAAGGTTAGGTGGACCAGGTTAGATTGATGAGGTTAGGTTGACCAGGTTAGAATGATGATTTAGTTGACGGACCGGTTAGATTGACCAGGTGTTAGGAGCATTACCAGGTTAGATTGACGCAGCGTTTAGAAGTGTTTGACACAGAGTAGCTATGTCCAGTTAATGATGAGGTTTAGGTAATTGAACCAAGCGATAATTACTGGAGCATCTTACCAAGAGATTATATAAGTTGATCGAATAGGTTATGGAACTGACAGGTCAGCGACATGACCCAAGTCCTGAAGACTGGCCCAAGCTTTAGGGACTCGACCAGGAATTAAAGCTTGGACCAGGTGATACTGCTGGACCAGGTTAGATTTGTACACAGAATCTCCAGGTGACCAGGTGTAAAATGGCACGAGGTTAGATATGACTCCAGTCTAACTTCGAACCATCGTAATAGAATAATGAGGTTAGAACTGACCAGTTAGGGGCACAAGTGACTAGAAACAAGAGAATAGTTAGCTGGACCAGAGTCTAGGTGGGACCAAAGATATAGCATTGATCCAGGTGATACATAGAATAAAGAATAATCGAAGATTAGAAAACGACCAGGTATGCACAGTATAAGAACGACAGAGTTAAGTGTAGACCTCCGGGTAAAGGGGGACCAGGTTATTGTTTACCAAGCTCCTAGAGTTGATGAGGTATAAGTCGAAAGCTGACCAGGTTAGCGGAACTCTGTAATGCAGGTTAGCGTGGACCAGAGTTATAAGGGCTGACCAAGGTCTCAGCGGCACGCCTGCTGGACAAGGTGTAGATCTGGCTTTACGTCCAGTTGTAGAGTTGACGGCAGGTTAGACTTGAACCATTGTTAGGCTGACCAGTAGGGTCTTCTAGCGTGAGCCGGTTAGTGACGAACTGACCATGTCTGGGACCTGACCAGAGCTAGAAGGCTGACCAGTTCAGAATCTGGACCAGAACCGTCAAGGTAGTTAGACAGGGTTAGGCTGAAACTCAGTTTTAGGAATACAAATAAGCGGTGGACCAGGTGTAGCGTGACCAGGTTAGGTTGACCAGGTTAGGTTGACCAGGTTAGCTTGGAAACCAGCGTTAGATTGACCAGGGTTAGGCTGTGACCAGTAAGTAACTAAGAATAAATGAAGGTAGAAGGCAGCCTGACCTAGTAATAGATTGACGGTCAGCTGCGTACATAGGTAAGTAACTGAGAGGCTAGGAGTTTTATCAGTGCTGTATATTGATGAGTACTAGACGGCCGATCCAGGTCTAGATTTGATGAGGTGGTTGAATTGGGAACCATGCGTGTGAGGATTGAAAGGGTTACGGTTAACCATCTGTGGTAGGTGGACCAGGTCTAGATTTGATGCAGGACTTTAGAGCTTGGTAAACCAGATTAGCGGTGTGACAAAAATGTTCAGGTGGAACACGAGTTAAGGATAGATAGACAGACGGAATATAGAAATATGCACCAGCGACCGATAGAACCCATGAAGCTAAGTTGTAGGGAGGATCTAGAGCCAGCGTTAGATTGATCGCAGTTAAGCACTAAGTTGACAGCAGAAGATGTAGCCATAATGACCAGGCCTAGAACGTGTGAGCGCAGAGTATAACAGACAAATGTGAGTGAGTAGTTCAGGAATTGACCAGGTTAGGAACAAGCATAATACACAAGTAATAGAAATATGATGCATGGTGGTTAGAGAAAACTGACACACAGACTTAGAAGAACTTAGCATGCCACCAGTGTTAACAGAACTAAGCCCATACGCCTCTAAGGCTCGACCACACCGGTATAGCCCGGACTCAAGAGAATTAGCTAAGGACCAAATAGTTAAAGCAGTAAATTGACCAGTAGGATTGACCACGGTTAGATTTGACCACAAGTGTTAGACATGATAAGGTTAGACGGTGAGGCCAGTTGGTAGACAAGATAGTGGACTTTGCTGTAACAAGAACTTCTATGTAACATGGATCCAGCTCTAAGAATATGGCTGTCCAGGAACATTATGGTGGGGTTAGTGGACCAGGTTAGATTGACCAGTAAGTAGAATAATGAGGTTAGGCTGACCAGGTTAGATTGACCAGGTCCTAGGAATAATTGAGTCCGGATATGGCTGGACCAGGTATAGGACTACAACAGGTGTAGATTAGAAATGAGGATTCTCTACTTCTGTTTAAGGAAATCTTTGACTATGTACAGACTCAGTGAGCATAGCCTCGCTATTGAGAAAGACCGCCGTAGGCAGACCTGGCTCTCAAGAGAAGACAGGCTATGTGCAACACTGCCCACAAAATGAGGTGGAAACTGAGCTGCACTTCCTAACCTCCTGCCAAATGTATGACCATATTAGAGACAAATATTTCCTTCAGATTACACCTCTTCCTCTCTCCTCCTCCTCCTCCATCCTCCAGTGGTACATGTGTGGATTCACGGGCACCATGGTTACCATGAGTCTAATCATCCTCACCACCTCCGCTTGTTGTGGGACGACTGGGGACTGTGTGCCAGATGGCAGCATGTGCTTTTAAAGACCAGAGTCCTACGGGGCCGCCTCAAAAGTAGTGAATTTGGGACTAAGCCTGACTCTTATTTTGATCTACAGAGGTAAATTTGTTCTTAAACACCTGCCTGATGCCAAGTCATCCGTCTCTGTTTGCGTCTCAAATGTTTGTGCACTTTATAGGGGAATAGATCGTCGTTTGGGACTCATCCTATCCGGAGGAGGAAGTCACCGATATATCCGTCTAACAAAACCGACGTCTCCTTCCTTCTGTTGGATCTGTGTTTTTCTATGTGGGCGTCCATTGGAACAAACCAAACGCGTCCCAGTGTTTCAGTGATGACTCACGGTACACGACGTCTACTAAAATCACAACGCATTTACCACATGCCAATGAATACTGACGTCTGATTGATCGCTAGACGGGATTTTCCGTGATGTCATCTCACGCGTGGCACACACACACACACACGGTTTACATCCCTGCTCTCAAATGTCTTAAACCCGTCTGTCACACAATAACATGTGTTGTAACATAGATATCATTTAAGAACAATATAAGTACATATAGCACTAACATAATGTACAGCGGTATATCACCCATGTATTAACGTCATGTACAGCAGTATATCACCCATGTATTAACATCATGTACAGCAGTATATCACCCATGTATTAACGTCACGTACAGCAGTATATCACCCATGTATTAACATCATGTACAGCAGTATATCACCCATGTATTAACGTCATGTACAGCAGTATATCACCCATGTATTAACGTCATGTACAGCAGTATATCACCCATGTATTAACGTCATGTACAGCGGTATATCACCCATGTATTAACTGTCACAATGTAAGGCGGTATATCTAAACCCATGTATTAAACGTCATGTACACGGTATATCACCCATGTATTAACGTCATGTACAGAGGTATATCACCCATGTATAAACGTCATGTACAGCAGTATATCACCCATGTATAAACGTCATGTACAGCAGTATATCACATGTATTAACGATGTACAGCAGTATATCACCATGTATTAACGTCATGTACAGCGGTATATCACCCATATATTAACGTCATGTACAGCAGTATATACCATGTATTAACGTCATGTACAGCAGTATATCACCCATGTATTAACGTCATAGCAGCAGTATATCACCATGTTTAACGTCATGTCAGCAGTATATCACCATGTATAAACGTCATGTACACGCAGTATATCACCCATGTATTAACGTCAGGTACAGCGGTATATCACCCATGTATTAACGTCATGTACAGCAGTATAATCACCCATGTATTAACGTCATGTACAGCTTACAGCTGAGTAACTATATCACCCATGTATTAACTGTCACGTACAGCGGTATATCACCCATGTATTACGTCATGTACAGCGGTATATCACCATGTATTAACATCAGTACAGCGGTATATCACCCATGTATTACATCATGTACAGCGGTATATCACCCATGTATTAACGTCATGTACAGTCCTGTCGGCCCTGGGAGGTAGCAGGTTGTACAATATGAACCACTGAACCCCTCCACAGTAAGACATCACAAAGCTGTGTGTGTGTGTGTGTGTGTGTGTGTGTGTGTGTGTGTGTGTGTGTGTGTGGTGGTGTGTGTGTGGTGTGTGTGTGTGTTGTGTGTGGTGTGTGTGTGTGTGTGTGTGTGTGTGTGTGTGTGTGTTTGTGTGTGTGCAGTAAGGCAGTAAGGCATCACAGAGCCTACCTAGAGGGTGAGTAATGCATGGCTGACCTCAGTATATGGTCTCTCTGCAAGGTTCTGAGAGGATCTCTAATGGAGTTTAACCTAGTGGACTGAAAGAAGACATCTACCTCAGGAGACATCTACCTCAGGAGACATCCAGGATACATCTACCTCAGGATACATCTACCTCAGGAGACATCCAGGATACATCTACCTCAAGGATACATCTACCTCAGGAGACATCCAGGATACATCTACCTCAGGATCACATCTACCTCAGGATACATACACCTCAGGAGAACTCTACTCAGGAGACATCTACCTCAGGAGACATCCAGGATACATCTACCTCAGGAGACATCCAGGATCATCTACCTCAGGAGACATCTACCTCAGGAGACATCCAGGATACATCTACCTCAGGATACATCTAGGATACATCTACCTCAGGAGACATCCAGGAAACATCTACCTCAGGAGACATCTACCTCAGGAGACATCCAGGATACATCTACCTCAGGAGACATCTAGGATACATCTACCTCAGGAGACATCCAGGATACATCTACTCAGGAGACATCTACCTCAGGAGACATCCTGGATACATCTACCTCAGGATACATCCTGGATACATCTACTCAGGATACATCCAGGATACATCTACCTCAGGAGACATCTAGGATACATCTACTCAGGAGACATCCAGGATACATCTACCTCAGGATACATCCTGGATACATCTACCTCAGGATACATCTAGGATACATCTACCTCAGGATACATCTGGATACATCTACCTCAGGATACATCTACCTCGGGAGACATCCAGGATACATCTACCTCAGGAGACATCCGGATACATCTACCTCAGGAGACATCCAGGATACATCTACCTCAGGGACATCCAGGATACATCTACCTAAGGAGAATTCCAGGATACATCTACCTCAGGGTACATCTACCTCAGGATACATCTACCTCAGGAGACATCCAGGATACATCTACCTCAGGAGACATCTACCTCAGGATAACATCCAGGATACTTCTACCTCAGGAGACATCTACCTCAGGAGACATCTAGGATAATCTACTCAGGATACATCCAGGAACATCCAGGATACATCTACCCTCAGGATACATCTACTCAGGAGACATCTAGGATACATATACCTCAGGAGACATCCAGGATACATCTACCTCAGGAGACATCCAGGATACATCTACCTCAGGAGACATCCAGGATACATCTACCTCAGGAGACATCCAGGATACATCTACTCAGGAGACCAGGAGACATCCAGGATAACATCTACCTAGGAGAACTCCAGGACATCCAGGATACATCTACCTCAGGAGACATACCTCAGGATACATAGGATACATCTACCCTAGGAAATCCAGGATACATCTACCTCAGGAGACATCCAGGATACATCTACCTCAGGAGACATCCAGGATACATCTACCTCAGGAGACATCCAGGATACATCTACCTCAGGAGACATCCAGGAGACATCCAGGATACATCTACCTTAGGAGACATCCAGGAGACTCTACTTAGGAGACATCCAGGAGACATCCAGGATACATCTACCTCGGGAGACATCCAGGATACAGCTACCTCGGAGACATCCAGGATACATCTACCTCAGGATACATCCTGGATACATCTACCTCAGGATACATCTACCTCAGGAGACATCCAGGATACATCTACCTCAGGAGACATCCAGGATACATCTACCTCAGGATACATCCAGGAACATCTACCTCAGGATACATCTACCTCAGGATACATCTACCTCGGAGATATCTAGGAGACTGAAAGGACACATCCAGGAGACATCTACCTCAGGAGACACCAGGTACATCTACTCAGGAGACATCCAGGATACATCTACCTCAGGAGACATCCAGGATACATCTACCTCAGGATACATCTAGGATACATCTACCTCAGGATACATCTACCTCAGGATACATCCAGGAAACATCTACCTCAGAGACATCTACTCAGAACATCAGGAACATCACCTAGGGACATCCAGGATACATCTACCTCAGGAGACATTCAGGATACATCTACCTCAGGATACATCTACCTCAGGATAACATCCAGGAAACATCTACCTCAGGAGACATCTACCTCAGGATACATCCAGGATACATCTACCTCAGGAGACATCCAGGAATACATCTACCTCAGGAGACATCCAGGATACATCTACCTCAGGAATACCTCTACCTCAGGATACATCTACCTCAGGATACATCCAGGAAAACATCTACCTCAGGAGACATCCAGGATACATCTACTCAGGAGACATCAGGATACATCTACCTCAGGAGACATCTACCTCAGGATACATCCAGGATACATCTACCTCAGGAGACATCCAGGATACATCTACCTCAGGAGACATCCAGGATACATCTACCTCAGGAGACATCTACCTCAGGATACATCCAGGATACATCTACCTCAGGAGACATCCAGGATACATCTACCTCAGGAGACATCCAGGATACATCTACCTCAGGATACATCTACCTCAGGATACATCTACCTCAGGATACATCCAGGAAACATCTTACCTCAGGAGCATCTCCCAGGATACATCCAGGATACATCTACCTCAGGAGACATCTAGGATACATATCTACCTCTGGAAAGTCTTCTCACAAAAACGTTTGTAGCATCCGAATGGTTTGGCCGACACATTAATATGACCCGTCTATGGAAAGGTGAGACTCTCACGGAAAAGTCAGTTGTCCTGCTCAAGCCTCACAAGACTAGTCTAAAAAAATGAATAGATGGAAGTAGTTTAGTACCTAAAAACAAAAGTGGTTAAATACGGGTAAAAAAATATACAGAATTTCCTGATCTTTCCTATATATCTCAGGTGTAGGACAGACCGATTGTTTTAAACTTGATTTTTTATTTATTTAAAATTATCGGTTATTCAAGTACGAATCTGTTATTTATTACATTCTCTGGGCTAATAGCAGTATGGTCAAATTCAATATTTCATCAAATAATTGTTTAATATTCATCTCAAGCACCACTCCAACGTCAACATATGTAAAAATGTCACGCTTTTATGTTGCGTAGTAAAAAACGATAGAGGAAGATGTGTTTCCTATGATGTCATCGGTGTGCGTCGTGATTTTAACCAATTACCAGGAGGCATTGCCCGCTAATTGGTCGATGATGTCATTGTAAACACTTATCTTCCTCTATCTGTTTTACTTATCAGAACATAGAAACACATCATTTTCACATATGTTGATGTTGGAGTGATGCTGGAGATGATTTATATGAAGTGTCCCTTTAAGGATTAAATGTTGTAATATGATATTATTGGCTTATAATAAGGGTTGCGTTCCAAATAGCACCCTATATAGTGCACCATTTTATTTTTTTATTTTTATACCAGGGCTATGGACAAAAGTAGTGCACTAGGAGAAAATAGGGATCCATTGAGGACGGAGCCAAGTACTCATGTGGGGAGCAACAGTCTGATTCTATAACTTAGTCCATTTAATGTAATCTTTGTCGGGAAAAGGCTGTTACTGTTTAACCAGCATGACCCCATTATTATTAGACCCGTTTCATGCCCGTAGGCCTAAGTAAGTTAGTAAGAGAGCTGTTTGGGAGCGCTCTACACTACACACTACAGACAGCAAACAAAAAGGGTTGTATGGGGTTAAGTGGTTTCTGGAGGCTACTCTGAAGAGGGTTAGAGTTTGTCTGTTTTCGTTTGCTGCTGGAGTGATATTTGGGCACAAGTGTTCTCTTAGGATTGGGCACACTGCTGAACACCTCTGTTAGTTCCAGTGAGTGGTTTCTTGCTGCTTGGATTCAGGAAACAGATTCGTGCAATCCAGATGACCATCCAACCAAACAGGTTCTCCTCTCCGAGTCTCCGATAGTGAAGGAGCGAGTGCTAGATGGAGCTTAACCAAGGACGAAGAGAGAGTCTTATTCCAGGACATTTAGTTACAGGTACACCGTTGTTTGTATGTTTCTCCTCCAAAGTGCTGCTCTATTTGGCTACATAATACACCTGCTTTGAGGTGAATGATTCCATAAAAACCTGTTTCACAGCAATTGTGTAACGTTTAGTGTTTTTTCTCTCTCCTTTTTAAATGAACGCATAACATCACTTTTCTTCTCATCTTTTATTCATTGAGTGTAAATGTTTTCTTCTGTTGCCGTGCAGAAGTTTAACCGTGCTGAAACGCCTGGGAGCACAACGATTACTCAGGTGGCAACTATCACCTTCACCACCACAGTGGCAGCTTCCATCTCCACGCCTGCCTCTGAGAGAGTAAACACAACAAGACAAAGTATTATCATCTTTCATTCGTGCCAGGATGGACTGATTCGTGTTTGTTAGTGGACTGTGATGCCAGGTTACTTTCTTGGAATAGCTGTGTGTTGTAGAATGGCTGAATGTTCTGGAATCACAGGCTGTTCAAGAATGTCTGGCTGTTTTAAGAATGTCTCAATGTTCTGGAATGTCTGGATGTTGTAGAATGTCTGGGTGTTTTAGAATGTCTGGGTGTTTTAGAATGTCTGGGTGTTTTAGAATGTCTGGGTGTTTTAGAATGTCTGGATGTTGTAGAATGTCTGGATGTTGTAGAATGTCTGGGTGTTTTAGAAATGTCTGGGTGTTTTAGAATGTCTGGATGTTGTAGAATGATGTTGCTGGGTGTTTGTAGAATGTCTGTGGGTGTTTTAGAATGTCTTGGGTGTTTTAAGAATGTCTGGGTGTTTTAGAATGTCTGGGTGTTTTAAGAATGTCTGGTGTTTTTAGAATGTCTGGGTGTTTTAGAATGTCTGGATGTTGTAGAATGTCTGGGTGTTGTTTAGAATGTCTGGATGTTGTAGAATGTCTGGATGTTGTAGAATGTCTGGATGTTTGTAGAATGTCTGGATGTTGTAGAATGTCTGGGTGTTTTAGAATGTCTGGTGTTTTAGATGTCTGGGTGTTTTAGAATGTCTGGGTGTTTTAGAATGTCTGGGTGGTTTTAGAATGTCTGGGTGTTAGAATGTCTGTATGTGTAAGAATGTCTGGGTGTTGTAGAATGTCTGGATGTTGTAGAAATGTCTGGGTGTTTTAGAATGTCTGGGTGTTTTAGAATGTCTGGGTGTTTTAGAATGTCTGGTGTTTTGAATGTCTGGGTGTTGTAGAATGTCTGGATGTTCTAAAATGTCTGGATGTTCTAAAAATGTCTGGGTGTTCTAGAATGCCTGGATGTTCTAGAATGCCTGGATGTTGTAGAATGTCTGGATGTTCCAGATGTCTGGGTGTTCTAGAATTTCTGGTGTTCTATCTAGAATTTCTGGGTGTCTTATCTAGAATGTCTGGGTGTTCTATGTAGAGTGTCTGGGTGTTCTATCTAGAGTGTCTGGGTGTTCTATCTAGAGTGTCTGGGTGTTCTATCTAGAATTTGGGTGTCTATCTAGAGTATCTGGGTGTTCTATCTAGAATGTCTGGGTGTTCTATCTAGAATGTCTGGGTGTTCTATCTAGAATTTCTCGGTGTTCTATGTAGAGTATCTGGGTGTTCTATCATATCTAGAATGTCTGGGGTTGTTCTATCTAGAATGTCTGGGTGTTCTATCTGAATGGGTGTTCTTTGAGCTGGGTGTTTCTATCTAGAG
>NW_019944301.1:64319-78050 GCF_002910315.2 Salvelinus sp. IW2-2015 | reverse complement strand
TAGAATGTCTGGGTGTTTTAGAATGTCTGGATGTTGTAGAATGTCTGGATGTTGTAGAATGTCTGGATGTTGTAGAATGTCTGGGTGTTTTAGAATATCTGGGTGTTCTAGAATGTCTGGGTGTTCTTTATAGAATGTCTGAATCTTATAGAATGGCTGGATATTCTGGAACAGCACTATTTTGTAACAGCGATGTGGATCAACTCCCTGTGTCCCTGTAACTGCTCCCTGTAGCAAATAATTGAATACAACAGTTAGTTGTTGAGTTTTGTTGAGATTACATAAATACATGAACGTTTAATGGCGGACAAGACCATGATGTTGAGAGAGTTATCATACAAACATCTTCAAACCCCCCCCAAAAAATTCTGTTGATGTAACGATGATGTAATTATATTAAATAATAGCCTTTAGAAAGACTTTGAAGTTAAACCAAGAGTCACTTAACTGAAACAGCAGTCTTTGGGACAAATTCCCAATAACAAGCTGTTGTGAATATGTGGTGTCTTGCCATGTTTTGATTGGGGTCAATAATTTGCTCGTTTAAACATTTCAAACCTTTCATAAGGCAGTGCTTTAGACGATTTTACTAATTAATGAGTGAATCCTGCCAACTATAGAACTGTCACAATGAACCAGCACTAATTAGATGCTGATTAAAACAGTTTGGACAGAGTCATGCTCTCTAAACAGTGAACACTGTATATGCGGCATCCATCCCATTGGCTCCAAACTTCAGTGTGGTGTGTTGTGGTGTGGTGTTTGTGTGTGTGTGTGTGTGTGTTGTGTGTGTGTGTGTGTGTGTGTGTGTGTGTGGTGTGTCTGTGTGTGTCTGTGTGTGTCTGTGTTATGTTTGTGTCTGGTTATGTTTTGTGGTATGTGCGTGTGTTATGTGCGTGTGTATGTGTGTTATGTGTGTGTGTTTGGACCTCTAAACATTAGTTGCTCAGCCAGACCAGTCCAGTCACCCTCAGAGAGACTCCATTATGTCCTCAGCAGAGTATTGATCCTGTGGAAGCATACTGTATCAATACACACCCAGGACATCAGGATGATCTGGAGAGAAACATCCTCACGGGCCCTTTAACAGGTAGAGGATGCATCCGGGTCCCAAATGGAACCCTATTCCCTATGTAGTGCACTCCTTTTAACTAGGGTTCATAGGGTTCTGGTCCAAAGTAGTGCACTACATAGGTAATAGGGTAGAAGGTAGAGGTAGAGGGAGAGGGAGAGGAGAGAGAGGTAGAGGTAGAGAGTGAGAGGTAGAAGGTAGAGGTAGAGGGTAGAGAGGGAGAGGAGAGAGGTGAGGGAGGGAGAGGAAGAGAGGTAAGGAGGAGAAGGAGAGAGGTAGAGGAGAGAGGTAGAGGGTAGAGAGTGAGAGGAGGAGGAGGGAGAGGAGAGAGGTAGAGGAGTAGGACGGGAGAGGTAGGAGGAGTATAGGGTAGAGGGTAGATAGGGAGGAGAGGGTAGAGAATGAGAGGAGCAGGAGGGAGAGGAGAGAGGTAGAGGAGGAGAGGTAGAGGTAGAAGGAGGTAGAGGTAGAGGGAGGGAGAGGAGAGAGGTAGAGGGTAGAAGGTAGAGGGTAGAGCGAGGGAGATGACTGTAATGAACGCTATCATGGAGGAGCAGGGTGATGATATAGCTGACCTATCAGAGAGGAGCAGGGGTGATGACGCAGCTGACCTATCATGGAGGAGCAGGGGTGATGATGTAACTGACCTATCAGAGAGGAGCAGGGGTGATGATGTACTGACCTATCATGGAGGAGCAGGGGGGATGATGTAAATGACCTATCATGGAGGAGCAGGGTGATGATGTAGCTGACCTATCATGGAGGAGCAGGGTGATGATGTACTGACCTCATGGGAGGGCAGGGGTGATGATGTAACTGACCTATTCATGGAGGAGCGGGGTGATGATGTACTGACGCTATCATGGAGGAGCAGGGTGGAGATGTAGCTGACTATCATGGAGGAGCAGGGGTGATGATGTACTGACTATCATGGAGGGCAGGGGTATGACTGTACTGACGCTATCAGGAGGAGCAGGGGTGATGACTGCAGCTGACCTATCATGGAGGAGCAGGGGTGATGATGTAACTGACCTATCAGAGAGGAGCAGGGGTGTATGAATGTAACTGACCTATCATGGAGGAGCAGGGTGATGATGTAACTGACCTATCAGAGAGGAGCAGGGGTGATGACGCAGCTGACCTATCATGGAGGAGCAGGGGTGATGATGTAACTGACCTATCAGAGAGAGCAGGGGTGATGATGTAAGCTGACCTATCAGAGAGGAGCAGGGGTGATGACGCAGCTGACCTATCATGAGAGGAGCAGGGTGATGATGTAGCTGACCTATCATGGAGGAGCAGGGGTGATGAATGTAACTGACTCTATCATGGAGGAGCAGGGGTGATGATGTAACTGACCTATCATGGAGGAGCGAGGGGTGATGACGCACGCTGACCTATCATGGAGGAGCAGGGGTGAATGATGTAACTGACCTATCATGGAGGAGCAGGGGTGATGAGTAACTGAACCTATCATGGGAAGGAAACCACAGTGTAATAATATCTCTCTCTCTCTATATATATTATATATATATTTACGAGGGAAAGGGGTGGGAAAGAAGGTTAGTGGCAATGGGGGAGAAAAGTGAGGTGCTTTATATTTAAAGTGAAGGTGTGAGTTTATCAGTACAGCTGGCTGTTTTTATTGAGAGGAGGAGGTGAGGAGGAGGGAGAGGTAGAGGTAGAGGGAGAGGAGAGAGGTAGATAGGGAGAGGGAGAGGAGAGAGAGTAGAGGGTAGAAGGTAGAGGTAGAGGTAAGGTAGAGGGTAGAGTGGGTAGAGGGTAGACGGTAGGGTAGAGGGTAGAGGGTAGAAGGTAGAGGGTAGCAGGTAGAGGGTAGAAGGTAGGGTAGAGGGAGGAGAGAGAGGGTGAGGGTAGAAGGTGAAGGTAGAAGGTAGAGGTAGAGGTAGAAGGTAGAAGGCAGAAGGTAGAGGGTAAAGGTAGAGGTAGAGGGTAGAAGGTAGAGGTAGAGAGGTAGAGAGGTGGGAGTAGACGGGTAGAAGGTAGAGGTAGAGGAGTGAAGGTAGAGGGTAGAAGGTAGACAGGTGAGGGTAGAGTAGAGGGTAGAGGTAGGGAGGAGAGGAGAGGTAGAGGGTAGAAGTAGAGGTAGAGGGTAGGTAGCGGGTGAGGGAGGGAAGAGGAGAGGTAGAGGGTTGAAGGTAGAGGTAGAGGGTAGAGCGTGAGAGGTAGAGGGTAGAAGGTAGAGGAGGAGAAAGGTAGAGGGTAGAGAGTGAGAGGAGGAGGAGGGAGAGGAGAGAGGGAAGGGAGGAGAGAGGTAGAGGAGGAGAGGAGAGAGAGGTAGAGGGTAGAGGGAGGTAGAGGGTAGAGGGAGGGAGAGGAGAGGGTAGAGGAGGAGAGGAGAGAGGTAGATGGTAGAAGGTAGAGGGTAGAGCGAGGAGAGGAGAGGTGCTGGTCGGTGAGGTGGTGTTTATATAAAGTGAAAGCTATAGGATAGGTAGTACTGGTGGTAGCAGCTGGCTTCTTGCCACATTTCAAATCGACCTCCAGCTCCAGGAGAAGGTCACGGGCTGAGCAGCAGCTGAGCAGCAGAGAAGGTGTTTACCAATCTCCACAATTTGTTGGACTGAGGGTGTGGAGGCTTGTGTCAACACACCTGTTCCCTTTTTAATGACCTACTTTTAACCAGGGCCCATGAGGCTCTGGTCACGAGTAGTGCACTATATAGGGAATAGGGTGCCACTTGGGACGGGCCGTGATAATCTCCCAGGCTTTAGTGGATGACAGATCTGTTTACCAAGTGGGTTCACCTCTCATTGGCCAATAGATTTTCCTCCTAACATAATAATACAACTGGAATTGGCTTTTTGATCAATGACATCACTGGTTGTATTTAATAAGCGGGACAACCTTGAGTCTGGAGATGCAGGCAGCGCCTGTGTGTGTGTGTGTGTGCGTGCGTGCGTGCGTGCGTGTGTGTGTGTGTGAGGTGGCTGGTGGGAGGAGCTTCAGGAGGACGGGCTCATTGTAATGTCTGGAATGGAACATATGGATCGGTATCATAACACAGCTAACGTATGGAAACCACATTGTTGGACTCCGTTCCATTCATTCCATTCCAGCCATTACATTGAGCCCGTCCTCCTATAGCTCCTCTCACCAGCCTCCACTGGTGCACATCGAATTTATCTGAATGAGAGAGCACCCTTTCCTCTACCTGGGCCGTATTACAGTGTAGTAGTAGTCGAACCCAGGGATAATACTTGGAAGCAGCTGGATGCAGCAGGACTGTAGWTGAATTAGCAGAGTTACAGCAGTCTGCAGAGAGACTGTGTTCCATGGACTGTAAGAATCTCTAGAATCGTACCACAGCCTGGGAACAGGAAGAGAAGTGGCCAAGTCTATGAATGGGTCTCAAATGACCCCCTATTCCCTATATAGTGCACTACTTTTGACCAGAGGCTTATGGGACGTAGGGTCATTTGGGACGCAGGCCTGGCGGGCAGGGGAGAGGAACACTAGACTCAGTGCTACAAATGATTGGAGGGTTTTTGCTGTGGGTCCCCCTGGTCCTTTTATGGGGTGGTCACACACACACACACACACACACACACACACCACACACACTCTCACACACACACCTCTCTTCTCTCTCTCACAACCACACACACACACACACACACACAACACACACACACACACACACACACACACACCACACACACACACACCACACCACTGTGGGGGTCAGAATGGTTGAATAGATGGGAGTAGACAAGGCCTGGGACTCAACCAGCCTCAAAGCAACTCTCCGCATCCGTCCAAATGGCACCCTATTCCCTCAAAGTGCACTACTTTTGACCAAGGCCTATAGGGATCTGGACAAAAGTAGTGCACATGCAGGGAATAGGGTGCCGTTGGGGATGCAAATAATCTCCAGTCTGGATGTTGATATCTCCAGTCTGGATGTTAGACTCAGATAAACACTGTGGTCACTGCTGTTAGGGCTGCTAATGTAGGGCGGACCGAACCCCAGAGCCCCCGAAGTGACTTATCAAAACAGTTTATTGTCTTCTCAGGAATTCAGCCTCCTCTGCGTTGCTCACCAACCCCCATTTCTCTGGGCAGCAGAGGTTCTTTGTGATGACATCCTGTACGTCTGACATCTGATGGTAGGTTAACTTTACAGTATATGCTATTGGTCAACAACTCAGATGTAATAAAGGAGTGTTAGATTCATTGTTTTCTTCTATTTGTCCCTGACCTGCTCTCCTCTCTCTCTCTCTCCTTCTCTCTCTCTCTCTCTCTCTCTCTCTCTCTCTGTTCTCTCTCTCTCTCTCTTCTCTCTTCCTCTCTCTCTCTCTCTCTCTCTCTCTCTCTCTCTCTCTCTGTCTCTGTCTCTCTCTCTGTTTCTCTCTCTGATCATGTCTAGAATAATGCCTTGTAACACACACGTATACAGTATACACACACCTAAATACACCTGCACATTAACACACATCAAACACTACCAGTACATCATACAGACTTATCACATCATACTATCAGTACATCACACTACCAGTACATATTACTACATACATCATACGTACCAGTAATCATACTACAGTACATTATTGACTACCAGTAATTATAACTACCAGTACATTCATACTACCAGTACATCACACTACCAGAACATTATACTACAGTACATTATACTATCAGTACATCATACTACCAGAATACTACCAGTACATATACTACCAGTACATATACTACAGTACATTATACTACCAGTACATTATTACTACAGTCACATATATCTACCAGTACATTCATACTACCATTACATGTATAACTACCATACATTATACTACCAGTACATTATACTACCAGTACATCATATACTACCAGTACATCCACAACTACCAGTACATCATACTACCAGTACTATACTACCAGTACATTATACTACCAGTACATTATACTACCGGTACATCCATACACCGGTACATCACACTCCAGTAATCATACTACCAGTACATATACTACCAGTACATTATACTACCAGTACATTATAACCTACCAGTTACTATCATACATATACCAGTACATCATACTACCAGTACATCACACACCAGTACATCATACTACCATACATATACTACCAGTACATCATAACATACCAGTACATTATACTACCAGTACATCACACTACCAGTACATCATACTACCAGTACATCATACTACAGTACATGTATACACCAGTACATATAACTACCGTACATCATACTACCAGTACATTATACTACCTTATACATTATACTACCAGTACAATCATTACTACCGGTACATCACACTACCGGTACACATACTACCAGTACATCACACTACCAGTACATCATACTACCAGTACATCACCATACATACATTATACTACCAGTACATCATACTACCAGTACATCATACTACCAGAACATTAACTACCAGTACATATACTACCAGTACATCATCACTACCATACATTATATACCAGACGATCATACTATCAGTACATCATACTACCAGTACATCATACATACCAGTACATTATACTACCAGTACATTATACTACCAGTACATTATACTACCAGTACATTATACTACCAGTACATTAACTAACTCATACATATACTACCAGTACATCATACTACCAGTACATATATCTACAGACATTACTACACCAGTACATCATCACCAGTACATTATTACTACCAGTAAATTATACTACCAGTACATTATACTACCAGTACATTATACTACCAGTACATCACACTACCAGTACATACAGTATACTACCACAAGTACATTATACTACCAGTAATCATACTACCAGTACATCATACTACCAGTACATTATACTACCAGTACATTATACTACCAGTAACATTATACTACCAGACATCATACTACGTACATCAAACTACCAGTCATTATACTACCAGTACATTATACTACCAGTACATCATACATACACCAGTACATATAACTACCAGTACATCATACTACCAGTACATCATACTTACCAGTACATTATACTACCAGTACATCAATATCAGTACTCATATAACAGTACATTTACTACCAGTCACATACTACGAGTACATCATATTACCAGTACATTATACTACCAGTACATCATACTACGCAGTACATCATACTACCAAAATCATACTACCAGTCATACTACCAGTAATTATACTACCAGTAGCCTTATATACCAGCGTAATCATATACCCGGTACATGCTTACTACTACCGCGTACATCATTATACCAGTAAGATATACTACCAGTACATTATACTACCATACATTATACTACCGGCATAACACCGGTCTATACTACCAGTACATCATACTACCGTACATTATGACTACCAGACATATATACTACCAGTACATTAACTACCAGTACATTCCATACTACCAGTACATACTACTACCGTACATCAACTACCAGTACATTATACTACCAGTACACATTACTACCAGTACATCATACTACCAGTACATTATACTACCAGACATCACTTATACAGTCACATAACACCAGAGTACATCATACTACCAGTAACTTAATAACTACCAGTACATATACTACCAGTACATCATACTACCAGTACATCATACTACCATACATTCATACTTACCAGACCATATCCGTATCCACTACCGTTACACATTATACTTACCCAGTTACATCAACTACAGTACTATCATACCCAGTACATCAACTACCAGTTATCATTAATCTACCAGTACATTATACTACCAGTACATCATACTACCAGACACCATACTACTCAGTACATTTCTACCAGTTACATCATACTCCAGTACATATACTACCAGTACTTTATCTACTAATCACCACGTCATATACTACCAGTACATCATACTACCAGTACATCATACTACACCAGTACATTATAACACAGCAACATCGACTACCAGTACATTATACTACCAGTACATATACTACCGTACATCATACTACAGTACATCTGACTACCAGTACATTATTACTACCAGTACATTATACTACCAGTACATCATACTACCAGTACATGATACTACCAGTACATCATATACCATACATTATACTACCAGTACATTGAGTCAGTACATACCGACATCAACTAGAGCTACATCATACTTACAGTACATATACTACCAGTACTCATACTACCAGTACATTATACTACCAGACATTATAATACCAGTACCATCATACATACAGTACATCATACTAATCACGAGCTACCATACACAACTACCAAGTACATTATACTACCGAGTACATGTGAGGTACCAGTACATTATACTACCAGTACTATTTACTGACGCGAGTAGCATCATGACTACCAGTACATCATACTACAGATTACATCATATTACCAGTACATGTATACTACCAGTACATGCATACTACACATTACATATATACCAGGTACATTATACTACCAGTACATCATACTACCGAGGTACAGATACCAGACTTTACTACCAGTACCATCATACGTACCATACACTTCATACTACCAGTCCATCAACTACCAGTATCAACTACCAGTACATTATACTGACCAGTACTTATACTACGAACTACCTACCGTACATATACCGTACATCATTACCAGTACATCACCGACTACCAAGTCCAGTACATATACTACCAGTACATTTATACTACCAGTACATCATACTACCAGTACATATATCGTCATTACTATACTACCAGTACATTCATACTACCAGACATTATACTACCAGTACATCACTACCAGTAACCATTATACTACCAGTACGATCATACTTACCAGTACATCATACTACCAGTACATTATACTACCAGTACATTATACTACCAGTTACATCATACTACCAGTACCAAACTACCCAGTACATCATACTACCAGTACATTATACTACCGTACATTATACTACCAGCTACATCATTACTACCAGTACATTATACTGACCAGTACATCATACTACCAGTAACATAGCATACTACCAGTACATTATACTACCAGTACATATACTACCAGTACTCATTACTACCGTACATTATACTACCAGTACATCATACTACCAGTACATTATACTACCAGTTACATTATACTTACCAGACATCAGAACTACCAGTACATCAGACTCACGAGACATCATACCAGCGTGTACTGAATGGCTAACATTGATGAGTTAGTATTGAAACTGGGTGTCAATACTACCAGTGACGTAGGAGAGAATCATGTGATCCTGAAACGCAAAGAAATTCAGTCTGACACACCCAGATCAGAAAGAAGGGAGAAAGAGAGAAGAGAGAAGAGAGGGAGAGAGGGCAGGGAAGAGAGAGAGAGAGTGTACGTGAGAGAAGAGACGAGGACCGAGAAGAGAGAGAGAGGACAGACGGAGGGAGGGAAGAGTAGGACTACAGATAACTTCGCACAAAGCCTGTGAACGATTCTGAGAGACAGGACAAGAAGGGGCCATCAAAAGGAACATTAAAATGTGACATACCAATAGGATTCTGGCTAAAAATACTTGAATCAGTTATAGAACCATTGCCCTTATGGTTGTGAGGTCTGGGGTCCGGCTCACCAACCCAAGAATTCACTAAATGGGACAAACACCAAATTGAGACTCTGCATGCAGAATTCTGCAAAAATATCCTCGTGTACAATGTAAAACACCAAATAATGCATGCAGACAGAATTAGGCAGATACCCACTAATTATCAAAATCCAGAAAAGAGCCGTTAAATTCTACAACCACCTAAAAGAAGCGATTCCCAAACCTTCCATAACAAAGCCATCACTACAGAGAGATGAACCTGGAGAAGATCCCCTAAGCAAGCCGGTCCTGTGGCTCTGTTCACAAACACAAACAGACCCCACAGAGCCCCAGGACAACAGCACAATTAGACCAAATCATTAGAAAACAAACACAATTACTGACCACATTGGAAAGAATTAACAAAAAAAAACAGAGCAAACTAGAATGTTATTTGGCCTTAAACAGACAGTAACACCAGTTGCAAATAACCTAACCACTGTGACTGACCCAAACTTAAGGAAATCTTGACTATGTACAGACCTCAGTGAGCATAGCCTTGCTATTGAGAAAGGCACCATAGGCAGACCTGGGCTCTCAAGAGAAGACAGGCTATTGGCACACTGCCCACAAAATGAAGGTTGGAAACTGAGTGTGCACTTCCTAACCTCCTGCCCAATGTATGACCATATTAGAGACACATATTTCCCTCAGATTACAACAGATCCCACAAAAGAATTAGAAACAAAAACCCAATTTTTGATAAACTCCCATATCTACTATGGGTGAAATACCACAGTGTGACATCACAGCAGCAAGATTTGTTGACCTTTTGCCACAAGAAAAGGGCAAACCAGTGAAAATTACAACGCCATGTGTAAACACAACCCATATTTATGTTTATTATTTCCCTTCTGTACTTTAACTATTTGACACTCTAACAAGATGTATCACTAGTCACTTTAATAATGATGTTTACTTAATATCTTACACTACTCATCCCAGATGTATAAACTGTATTTTATACCATCTATTGCATCTTGCCTGTGCCGCCCCATCACGGCATCACATCTATATATTTATATGTACATATTCTCATTCACCCCTTCAGATTTTTGTTGGTATTAGGTAGTTGGTGTGGAATTGTTAGAATTACTGTTGAGATTATTACTACATTGTCGGAACTAGAAGCACAAGCATTTCACTACACTCGCATTAACATCTGCTAACCATGGTGTATGTGACCAATAAAATTTGATTTGATTTGATATCGTTACACACACTGGTACACAGGACATAATATGACATTTGAAATTATTGGAACTTCTGTGAGTGTAATGTTTACTGTTAATTTTTACTGTTTATTTCACTTTTGTTTATAATCTACTTCCCATGCTAATAAAGCCCTTCAATTGAAATTGAGAGAGAGAAGAGAGAGAGAGAGACAGAGAGAAAGAGAGAGAGAGAAAGAGAGAGAGAAAGAGAGAGACAGAGAGAGAGAGAGTGAGAGAGAGAGATAGAGAGAGACAGAAAAAGAGAGAGAGTGAGAGAAAGAGAGAGAAAGAGAGGAGAGATAGAGAGAGAGAGAGAGAGAGAAAGAGATGGAGGGGAAAGATCTTAAAGAGAATATTTTGTGACTTTTGCCATTTCCCAAATTACATCTCTTTGGAGCCGTTTAAGACAGGATTTTCACATTTTTTCTCCTCTCCCTCCTCCTCCTCTATCCCCCCTCCTCGTCTCCCTTTCTTTGTCATCTTAATTTCACTGCAGCAAATCCATAAATCACTTCCTATTCGCCAAGGCCTTATTGTATTTTCCATGTGAAGTTGTGTTCTCGTGAGATTCCCCCTCTAGTGTCACAAGGCAGGGGGTTAGGATTCACGGCGGGAACAATGAATACACCATTACAGGACTTGGCACCGAGAACCCTCTACGGCCCCCCAACACAAAGGATTAACAAATTGGAGGAGATAGAAGCGCAAACTCATCAGCGGTTTTAAACCACGTTCCCAATCTCTGTGTGCGTCCCAAATGACACTCTATTCCCTATATAGTGAACAATTAAAAAAAAAAACTAGAAACCTACAGGTCCATCAATAGTAGTGCACTATATAGGGAATAGGGTTCTATAGGGCCTTGGTCTAAAGTAGTGTACTATATAGGGAATAGGGCCCTGGTATATAGTAGTGCACTATATAGGGAATAGGGCTCTGGTCTATCGTAGTGCACTATATAGGGAATAGGGCTCTGGTCTATCGTAGTGCACTATATAGGGAATAGGTGGGTGCAGTTTGGGATGCCTAACACTGTGTTTTATACATGGCAGGCGGGAAGAGAGGCAGGTGTCGCCGTCGAGTGTGTCGAGTCCTCCCTGACTTCTAATCTGATTTAGAACCCACAATGCATCACTTCAAAGACTCCTCTCCTAGTTCTCACATTGAACTTCAGTCTGAGAGACANGCAGGCGGGAAGAGAGGCAGGTGTCGCCGTCGAGTGTGTCGAGTCCTCCCTGACTTCTAATCTGATTTAGAACCCACAATGCATCACTTCAAAGACTCCTCTCCTAGTTCTCACATTGAACTTCAGTCTGAGAGACAGAGTTCCAAATGGCACCCTTGTCCTCATGTAGTGCACTGCTTTTAACCATGTTGTCCTCATGTAGCGCACTGCTTTTAACCATGTTGTCCTCATGTAGTGCACTGCTTTTAACCATGTTGTCCTCATGTAGTGGACTGCTTTTAACAGTGTTGTCCTCATGTAGTGCACTGCTTTTAACCATGTAGTCCTCATGTAGTGCACTGCTTTTAACCGTGGTGTCCTCATGTAGTGCACTGCTTTTAACCGTGTTGTCCTCATGTAGCGCACTGCTTTTAACCATGTTGTCCTCATGTAGTGCACTGCTTTTAACAGTGTTGTCCTCATGTAGTGCACTGCTTTTAACCATGTTGTCCTCGTGTAGTGCACTGCTTTTAACCGTAGCCCATGTGTGCAGTACAGTACAGTAGGTTCACTGAAGTTCACTGTGTTTCTGAGTCCAAAATGGCACCCTATGTTCCCTATATTGGACTTCTGGTCAAAAGCAGTACACTACGTAGGATGATAGGATTTGCATTTTGGATGCAAGCCTGTCGTTGGAGCCTCGTTGGTTGACATTATACACATGAATAAATCCAATAGGGTTAGAGTTTGGGACACACCCTCAGTCTGATCTCTACTCTCTCTCTCTGCGTGCGCCTCGTGTTTACACAGGACGGAGGACACTAACGTGTTAGCAGTTAGCTCATTTATTTTTTCTCTCCCCTTAAAAACACTTCTATTTCGGACAGAGAGACAGAGACCATGTGAACTCGCCCTGAACTTCCTCCCCCTCTTCCTCCCCCTCTTCCCACCCCTCTTCCCTCCAAATGCATGACATTCTCTCTTCGAAGTCTATTTCGGAGAGCGAAGGAACACAGAATGATGGTTATTATGCATGACTACTCCTTCCCTGTTTGACTGTTTGACTGTTTTGTGGGCTAATTCCTTCGTTTCTTCTTTCCAAATGTGTTTCATCCTAGTTGTCACGATCGTCGTACGAAGCGGACCAAAGCGCAGGGTGGTTTGAATACATTCTTCTATATTTAATGAAGAACACTTAAACAAAAAACAACAAAACGAACAAGACGAACGTGACCGCTATATAAACACCGTGCTCACATGCAACATAACATAGACAATAACCCACAATACAAAACAGGCTACCTAAATATGGTTCCCAATCAGAGACAACGCAAAACACCTGTCTCTGATTGAGAACCATATCAGGCCAAACACATAGAAATATACAAACCAGACATACAACATAGAATGCCCACACAGATCACACCCTGACCAAACAAAACATAAAACATACAAAGCAAACTATGGTCAGGGCGTGACACTAGTTGTTGTGGACAAACAGACAAACTGACATACTTCATAACGCCTGTATACGTTTATGGAGTGCACCTAGATACTTTTAGAGTTGATCCATCCTCACTCCATCCACACTCCATCCTCACTCCATCTTCACTCCATCCTCACTCCATCCTCACTCCATCCTCACTCCATCCTCACTCCATCCACACTCCATCCTCACTCCATCC
>NW_019944301.1:37992-59404 GCF_002910315.2 Salvelinus sp. IW2-2015 | reverse complement strand
ACTCACTTCCTCCTCACTCATCCACACTCCATCCACATCATCCTCACTCCATCCTCACTCCTCACATCCATCCTCACTCATCACACTCCATCCACACTCCATCCTACTCCATCTCACTCCATCCACACTCATATCACTCCATCCACACTCCATCCACACTCCATCCACACTCCATCTCACTCATCCACATCCATCCTCACTCAACCTCACTCCATCCACACTCCATCCACACTCAATCCTCACTCATCCTCACTCCATCCACACTCATCCTCACTCCATCCACACTCCATCCTACTTCATCCTCATCCATTCACACTCCATCCACACTCTCCATCCTCACTCCATCCACATCCATCCTCATCCATCCTCACCTCATCCACACTCATCCTCATCCATCCTCACTCCATCCACATCCATCCACACTCCATCCTCACTCCATCCTCACATCCATCCTCAACTCCATCTCACCTCATCCACACATCCATCCTCACTAATCCACATCTATCCTACTCATCCACACTCATCCTCACTCCATCCACACTCCATCCTCACTCCATCCACACTCCATCCCACTCACCACTCCTCCTACTCCATCCCACTCCATCACTCATCCACACTCCATCCACACTCCATCCACACTCCATCCTCACTCCACCTCACTCCATCCACACTCCATCCTCACTCCATCCTCACTCCATCCACACTCCATCCACTCCATCCTCACTCCATCCTCACTCCATCCTACTCATCCAACTCATCCTACACTCCATCCACCTCCTATCCTCACTCCACCTCACTCCATCCACACTCCATCCACACTCATTCCACCATCCATCCAACTCCATCCACATCCATCCTACTCATCCTCACTCCCATCACACTCCATCCACACTCCATCCTACTCATCCTCACTCCATCCACATCCATCCTCATCCATCCACACTCCATCCACACTCCTCCCACACTCCATCCCACTCCTCTCACTCCATCCCCCACTTTCCATCCTACACTCCACTCAACTCTCCACCTTCCATCCACACTCTCTCACTCCATCCTCACTCCATCCCACTCCATCCTATCCATCCACACTCCATCACACTCCATCCATCATCCTCACTCCATCCTCACTCCATCCCCTCATCCTCCTCCATCCCACTCCATCCACACTCCATCCTCATCCATCCTCATCCACATCCATCTCATCCATCCACACTCCATCACCTCCTCCACACCCATCCTCACTCCATCCACACTCCATCTACCCAACTCACTCCATCCACACTCCATCCACACTCAATCCATCACTCCATCCACACTCTCCTCACTCCATCCACACTCAATCCTCACTCCATCCTCACTCCCTCCACACTCCATCCCAACTCCATCCTCACTCCATCCACACTCCATTCACTCATCCTCACCTCATCCACACCATCCTCACTCCATCTCCATCATCACATCCATCCACACTCATCCTCACTCCATCCACACTCCTCCTCACTCCATCCATCCACCTCATCCACACTCATCCTCACTCCATCCACACTCCTCACTCCAATCCTCACTCCATCCCACTCCATCCATATCCATCCACACTCCTCCACTCCTATCCACACTCCATCCTCACATCATCCTCACTCATCCACACTCATCCTCCATCCACCACCTCTCCACACTCCATCCTCCACCACTCATCTCACTCACCTCACTTCCATCCACACTCCATCCACATCCATCCACACTCCATCCTCACTCACCATCCACACTCACTCACTCCATCACTCCATCCACACTCCATCTCCTCACTCCATCCACACTCCATCCTCACTTCCAACTCAACTTACACCACACTCCATCCACACTCCATCCACACTCCATCCTCATCCATCCATCCACTCCCATCCACACTCCATCACTCATCCTCCACACTCCCATCCAACTCCATCCTCACTCCCATCCACACTCCATCCACACTCCATCCTCACTCCATCCACATCCATCCTCACTCCATCACACTCCATCCACTCCATCCACACTCCATCCACTCCACCTCCTCACCACACTCCATTCCACACTCCACCACTCATCCATCCACACTCCATCCTCACTCATCCTCTCCATCCACACCCATCCACACTCCATCCCATCCATCCAACTCCACATCCACACTCCATCCTCATCCTCCTCACATCCATCCACCCTCCATCCTCATCCATCCTCCACTCCACACACTCCTATCCTACTCCATCCTCACTCCATCCTCACTCCATCCACACTCCATCCTCACTCCATCCTCACTCATCCACTCATCCTCACTCAACCTCACTCCATCACACTCCATCACATCCACCCACTCACCCACTCTCTCCTCACTCCATCCACACTCCTCCCACACTCCATCCTCACTCCATCCTCACTCCATCCACACTCCATCTCACTCATCCACACTCCATCCACACTCATCCTCACTCCATCCACTCACTCCATCCCACTCCATCTCACTCCATCCATACTCCATCACACTCCATCCTCACTCCATCCACACTCCATCCTCACTCCATCCTCACTCCATCCTCACTTATCCACACTCCATCACAACTCATCCACATCCATCCACTCACCACACTCCATCCTCATCACATCCTCACTCCATCCTCACTTCCATCTACTCCATCCACACTCCATCCTCACTCATCCTCACCATCATCTACATCATCCCCACCCCTGCACACACCCCCCTCACTCCTCCTCACTCTTGTTTTCCTGCAAGTGCCTGAACGGCGGAGAGGAAAGAAGAATTAGAAGAGGTCTACTGTGACTATTGGCATAAAGTAAATATTGTCCATGTTTTGTTTCGGTTAGAGGGAGATATGAGAACTCGGGATCCAGATGCTTCTGAGCTTTTCTAAGTTGAACTTAAGTAAACTTCAGTTTGATTGATTATCGAGTACGTAGACATAACAAAACCTTTACACATAACAAAACCTTTACACATAACAAAACTTTTAGACATAAAACCTTTTACACATAATAAAACCTTTAGACATAACAAAACCTTTGCACATAACAAAACTTTTAGACATAAAACCTTTAAACATAACAAAACCTTTCTGTTGACAGCTGGATAAGTCCTACTGTAGTACAAAGCATTGGCTGCCATTTTGACAAATCTTCATACAATTTATTTATTTATTATTTTGTAGTGCAAATGACTACATCCTTGTAAACAAAACGAGCTCCCTTTTGACTTATCTCTGAAAAACACATTGTTCTCTGGCACCTCTAATCTGGCTGTTGTCTTAGAGCCTGAAAGTCACTGTAGGGTCTGCGTCCCAATTGGGACCCTATTCCCTATGRAGTGCACTACTTTTGACCAGAGCCCATAGGGGAATGGGGTGCAACGTAGGACGTAAAGTTAATATTAGACTCTAGCCTGCGCTTCGTCTATCTAAGTGATTGGGATACACAACACCGGCAATGCATACCCGTACCGTTCACACGTCTATCCTCTCTCTCCAGCTGTCGAGGTACAACCGCCACACGGGAGATGTTGGAAACACACACTGCTGTCATTTGTATGAAAACTTGATGCCTSGTGCGACAACCTGGTCTCAGAGCATTTCGTATCATTCTGTATGTAAATCCGAGATACTCCATTTCGTATGATATGTTACGTTTCGTTTCGTATGGTATGTAGTAGTTTGTGGATGTCCTTCACCCATTTTGTATGACATGTTACGAATTTGCTAAATGTACATTATGTTACGAATTTGAAAAACGAATGACATGTTACGAATTCTAGCTAGCTAAAGTTAGCTAGGCTAGGGTTATTTATTTATTTTATTTAACTTTTATTTAACTCAAAGTCAGTTAAGAACAAATTGTTATTTAAAATGACGACCTACCCCGGGCAAACCCTAACCCGGACGACGCCAGGGCCAATTGTGCGCGGACGGTTGTGACACAGCCTGGAATCAAACCAGGGTCTGTAGTGACGCCTCTAGCATTGCATTGCCTTAGACCGCTGTGCCACTCGGGAGGCCCYCCTGTCTGACCAAACGTAACATATCATACCAAATGGAGTGTCTCAAATGTACGTACAGAATAATACGAACCGCTCTGAAACCAGGTTGGGTGTGATGATCTTGTACGTGAGATATTATTGTGTTTTTGTGTGTCAGAAGTGGTGCCTCCGATTCTGCCTGCGTCATTCACACTGTGACGGCTACCCAGACAAACCCAGAGATAGAGAGGCTGAGCTCACCGTGAAGCTTTGTCCCCCTCTGGTGGCCGGAGAGAGAATTACAACAACACTACAGTCACCAACAGCAATACTTGTAATGACCGAACCTCACTTGACCTGAATAACAAGTGTTTGATGATCAACGCACAATGACATGAAACCTTTTAACAATTAAGTAAGAGTTGTAAACATTAATTTAACAAATGGCAGCTTCTTCTTCCTATGAGTGTCAATGCTACAGTAACCAACTTAGTGTGTTAGTGTGGAAACAGTCAATAGCCCCAGCTGCTTGGCCTCTAAAAACACACTAGCAGAATATGTATTACGTAAGGTAATTATGCATGGGAATTAATAGCAGCCAATTGTTCAGGCAGCCAGCCAGCTGGAAGGGCTTTATGTAACTGCCAAAAATGACAGAATTAAAAAGATGGACAGTCTCTTTATGTGTAGCTGCTACTACTACAGAGAGACAGAGAGAGACAGAGAGAGAGAGGGAGAGAGAGAGAGAGAGAGAGAGACAGAGAGAMAGAGCGAGAGACTAACCACTTCTGGGAAAATTAGAAAACACTAAACGAACAACATCACGAAGAATTATCTATCCAAAATGGAGATGTATGGGTAAACCACTTCTCCAATCTTTTTGGCACTATAACAAAGAACAAACAGCAAAAACCAAAATATACAAGATTAAATACAAATTTTAGAATCAACTATTAAAGACTACCAGAACCCACTGGATTCTCCAATTACCTTGAATGAACTACAGGACAAAATACAAACTTCCAACCCAAAAAGGGTGGTGTTGATGGTATCCTCAATGAAATGATCAAATATACAGACAACAAATACCAATTGGCTATACTAAAACTGTTTAACATCCTCATTAGCTCTGACATTGTCCCCAATATTTGGAACCAAGGATTGATCACCCCCAATCCACAAAAGTGGAGACAAATTTGACCCCAACAACTACGGTGGGATAGCGTCAACATCAACCTTGGGAAAATCCTCTGCTTATCATTAACAGCAGACCTGTACATTTCCTCAAAACAATGTATTGAGCAATGTCAAATTTGCTTTTTACTACCAATCATCGTACGACAGGCCACGTACTCACCTGCACACCCTAATTAACAAACAAACAAACCAAAACAAAGGCAAAGTCTTCTCATGTTTGTTGATTTCAAAAAAGCCTTTGACTCAATTTGGCATGAGGGTCTGCTATACAAATTGATGGAAAGTGGTGTTGGGGGAAAAACATAACAACATTATAAAATCCATGTACAAAACAACAAGTGTGCGGTTGAAATAGGCAAAAAACGATACAAAGGAAGAGAGGGAGGAAGGGAGGACAGAGGGACAGAGGGACAGAGGGACAGAGAGGACAGAGAGGGACAGAGGGACAGAGAGACAGAGAGACAGAGAGACAGAGAGACAGAGAAGACAAGAAGGGACCAGAGAGACAGCAGAGAGAGACAGAGAGACAGAGAGACAGAGGGACAGAGGGGACAGAGGGACAGAGAGGGACGAGAGGACAGAGGGACAGAAGAGACAGAGAGAGGACAGAGAGAGAGACAGAGAGACAGAGAGACAGAGAGACAGAGGAGACAGAGAGGACAGAGAGACAGAGAGACAGAGGGACAGAAGGACAGAGGGACAGAGAGACAGAGAGCAGGAGGGACAAGGACGAGGACAGAGGGACAGAGGGACAGAGAGAGGACAGAGAGACAGAGAGACAGAGAGACAGGAAGAGACAGAGAGACAGAGAGAGCAGAGGGAGACAGAGGGACAGAGGGACAGAGGGACAAGAGGGACATCAGAGGGACAGAGAAGACAGAAGAGACAGAGAGAGAGGACAGAAGGGACAGCAGAGCGGAAGGGGTAAAAGAGGGAGGAGCAGAAAGTGAGAGAAAAAAGTGAGAGAAAATTGTGATTTATTTTCCATTTGGTACTTTAACTATTTGCACATTGTTAACACTGTATAAGAGACATAATATGACATTTGTAATTGATTTATTATTTTGGAACTTTTGTGAGTGTAATGTTTACTGTTAATTTTATATTGTTAATTTCGCTTTTGTTTATTATCTACTTCACTTGCTTTGGCAACGTTAACATATTTTTCCCATGAAAAAAGCCCTTAAATTGAAATTGAAATTGAGTGGCACATGGCACACGCTAACAGCAGTGAAGGAGGAGGGAGAGGAACACATGGGGAACAGCTAACAGCAGTGAAGGAGGAGGAGAGGAACACATGGAACAGCTAAGAGGAGCAGTGAAGGAGGAAGAGAGAGGAACACATGGAACAGCTAACAGCAGTGAAGGAGGAGAGAGAGGAACAACATGGAACAGCTAACAGCAGTGAAGAGGAGAGAGAGGAACACATAGGAACAGCTAACAGCAGTGAAGGAGGGAAGAGAGAGGAAACACATGGAACAGCTAAACAGCAGTGAAGGAGGAGAGAGAGGAACACATGAACAGCTAACAGCAGTGAAGGAGGAGAGAGAGGAACAGGCAAATGACAGACACTAACAGCAGTGAAGGAGGAGAGAGAGGAACACATGGAACAGCTAACAGCAGTGAAGAGAGGGAGAGGGAACACATGGAACAGCTAACAGGCAGTGAAGGAGGAGAGAGAGGAACACATGGAACAGCTAACAGCATGAAGGAAGGAGAGAGAGAAAATGGAAAGCTAGAACAAGCAGTGAAGGAGGAGGGAGAGCGAACACATGGCACAGCTAACAGCAGTGAAGGAGGAGAGAGAGGAACACATGGAACAGCTACAGCAGTGAAGGAGGAGAGAGAGGAACACATGGAACAGCTAACAGCAGTGAAGGAGGAGAGAGAAGGAACACATGGAACAGCTAACAGCAGTGAAAGGAGGAGAGGAGGGGAACACATGGAACAGCTAACAGCAGTGAAGGAGGAGAGAGAGGAACACATGGAAAAGCTAACAGCAGTGAGGAGGAGGAGAGGGAACACCATGGAACAGCTAACAGCAGTGAAGGAGGAGAGAAGAGGCACACATGGAACAGCTAACAGCAGTGAAGGAGGAGGAGAGGACACATGGACAGCTAACAGCAGTAAAGGAGGAGAGAGAGGACACAATGGAACAGCTAACAGCAGTGAAGGAGGAGGTGAGAAAGCTGAGGTGTGACAGAGAGCAGGACACTCCCCCAGAGAAGCCAGCAGAACAGCTCACCTCTGACCAGGACCACAACCTCAACACCACAATGGGACAGACAACACAGGACCCACCAACCTAACAGACCCCATCACCTCCTACCAGCCCTCCTCAGACCTGGACCTCAACACCACAATGGGACAGACAACACAGGACCCAACAACCTAACAGACCCCACCTCCTCCTACCAGCCCTCCTCAGACCTGGACCTCAACACCACAATGGGACTGACAACACAGGACCCACCAACCTAACAGACCCCACCACCTCCTACCAGCCCTCCTCAGACCTGGACCTCAACACTACAATGGGACTGACAACACAGGACCCACCAACCTAACAGACCCCACCATCTCCTACCAGCCCCCCTGTCAGTTCCCCCGATAGCTCTCCTGACAACCCCCACTCATCCACTGAGAACACACAAAAGCCAGGAATGGCGGTCCTCATTGACTCAAACGGCTAATACATTCAAGAGAAGAAACTTTTTTCCCAAACACAAAGTGGCTAAAGTCTGGTGACCAAACACTAGGCATGTTGTCAGAGGACAAACTAGGATCCTCCAGCCACATCATAATTCACACGGGTAAAAAACGACCTCAGGACACATTCGTCAAGGCAATGATTGAAAAAGCTTCTTCCTCTTTTCCCGAACGCAGAAGTGGTTATCTCCACCCTGCTACCATGAAAATACGTTCACATAAATACTTATTTTCCACCATAATTTGCAAATAAATTCATTAAAAATCCTACAATGTGATTTTCTGGATTTTTTTTCTAATTTTGTCTGTCATAGTTGAAGTGTACCTATGATGAAAATTACAGGCCTCTCTCATCTTTTTAAGTGGGAGAACTTGCACAATTGGTGGRTYACTAAATACTTTTTTGCCCCACTGTAGTAAGAAAGCACTGACAGATATAGCAGCTTTGCTTCCAGCATTATTAGCCCAGAAAATGTTTTGRGTTATTACARACAGCCGGAAATAACTTCTGGATATCAGAGCGGCGMTAACTCACCAGCGTTACYACCAGGAACACGACTTTCCTGGATTGGATCRTTTGTTTGTACCAGAGGCTGCACCAAAACACAGCCGGCGGAGAAGYGGTATTCGGAAGGAACTTKTAGTCCGACTCAGGAGGCGRGCACACCATCCACTGCTTCCGAGTATATTACTCGCTAATGTTCAGCCCCTGGACAATAAAATAGATGAGCTCAGGGCGAGGATCCCCGTCCAGAGATACATCAGGGATTGTAACATACTCTGTTTCACGGAAACATGGCTCTCTCGGGATGTACTGTCCCCGTCAGTACACCCAGACCACAGCTTCACCAGCCGCACCCCAACCAGCTGAGACCACCCTAAACAAAACCTGGCCTCATCCTATATAGGCCCCCCCCAGATCTGACCTATGCTCCTTCTGCCCCCCCTGCCCCCCCCGCCCCCCCCGTCCCCCCGTCCCCCCCTGCGGCGCAAGGACCTCAAAATAACAGCAGGAACATATGTCCAGGCTGTGAGCAGAGCAACAGGCCCAACCCCCACTATTACAACCCCCTAAGCCCCATCCTGCAACAGGCCCAACCCCCACTAATACACCCGCCCAACCACATCCTGCAACAGGCTCAACCCCCACTAATACACCGCCCAAGCCACATCCTGCAACAGGCTCAAACCCACACTAATACACCCCCAAGCTCCATCCTGCACCAGGCCCAACCCCCACTAATACACCCGGCCAAGCCACATCCTGCACAGCCCAACCCCCACTAACACACCCACCCAAGCCCCATCCCGCAACAGGCCCAACCCCACTAATACATCTGCCCAAGCCACATCCTGCATCAGCCCAACCCCGGCTAATACACCCGCCAAGCCCCATCCTGCACCAGGCCCAACCCCACAATACACCGCCCAAGCCACATCCTGCACCAGGCCAACCCCCACTAATACACCCGCCCAAGCCACATCCTCCAACACTCAACCCCCACAAACACCCCCCAAGCTCCATCCTGCACCAGGCCCAACCCCCACTAATACACCCGCCAAGCCCCATCCTGCAACAGGCTCAACCCCACTAATACACCCCCAAGCTCCATCCTGCACCAGGCCCAACCCCCACTAATACACCCCCAAGCTCCATCCTGCACCAGCCCAACCCCCACTAATACACCCGGCCAAGCCACACCTGCGACCTGAGAGGTACTGTATGTATCAGATGCTCAACATGCTCTGCTCACACCTACCTGTGATGGTCTGGGCCTAAACCACAAAAGCAACACTGGACACTATGGAACACAAATCTATTACTATCTCAGCCTGGAATATACAAGGTCAGAGGTCATCTGCCTTTGGCCTAAAGAGCAGGAACCCAGACTTCATCTAATAAATCAGAAAATACAGACATTGTCATCCTACAAGAAACATGGTATGAGAGGAGGACGGACCCACTGCTGTTGCCACTCTAGTTACAGAGAGCTGGTAGTCCCCATCCACCAATACTACCAAGTGTGAAACAGGGGCAAGAGAGACTCAGGGGTTTGCGAATTCGGTATGAGCAGACCTTACCCACTCTATAAATTGTCAAAACAGGAACATTTGAGACATCTGGCCTGGAAATTAATAAGGAATTGATCTCAACAGCAGAAGAATGTCCTCATGTGTGCACCATATCCCCCCACTAGGAATCCCCATACTTTATATGAAGACAGCTTCTCATCCTAAAGAGGGAGATCAACAATTTCTAGCTCAGGAAACATGACTAGTCTGTGGCGACCTAAATGCCAGAACTGCGACCAGAACTGCACACCCTCAGCACACAGGGCACAAACACCTACCTGGAAGGTGACCAGCACAAGATGAGACATTGTCAAACTCTCCAGGCTATCACTATCTCGTATAACATGATTAATAAGGAACCAGGAATAAAGTTGGAATATAAAGGACCAGGTAATACAGTTGATTAAAGACAGGTAATACAGTGGATTAAAAGGACAGTTAACACTTTCTTACAGGCTTGCAGCCCACACCGGTTACTACTTTACACACCAGTTCTCAAGTGCAGGGCGCGAAATTGCAAAATATATATTTTTTAAAATGTAACTTTCACACATTAAACAAGTCCAATACAGCATTGAAAAGATAAACATCTTGTGGAATTCCAGCCAACATGCTCCGATGTTTAAAAGTTTTACACGAAAAACACCACGTATTATTATGTTAGCCTCACCACAAATACAAAAAAGACAGACATTTTCACAGCACAGTAGCAGCACAAAGCCAACCTAACTAACCTAGAACCAACCAAACTAACCAGAGAAAGAACTATTCATCAGATACCCAGTCTTATAACATGGTTATACAATGAAAATCTATGTTTGTTCCGAAAAAATGTGCAATTATTTGAGCTAATTAAATCAGTTTACCATTACTGCTACCATCACAGCTACATCAGAAATAGCACGAGGAAGTAGCACGATAAATACCAGACACCAACGTCCAAAACCAAATTACTCATCATAAAACATTTCTGAAAAATATATGGGTTTATAGCAAATGCAAAGACAAAGATTCCTTGTGAATACATGCCCAATATTTCCGATTTTATAAGTGTTTTACAGCGAAAAACACAATCTATACGTTATATAGCTTACACAAAAATCGCTAACACACAACAGGCATTGATCAGGAAAAAGGTGGCGATAGCACCAGTTCGACAGATATATGAAATAACATCCCAAATGTCCTACCTTTGTTGATCTTCCATCAGAATGTTGTCACAAGGGGGTCCTTTCCAGAACCTCTTTGTTTGGATTCAGAACGACCTCTTTTCCCTCTGGAATTAAGCAATGCACACGGCCATGCGGCCTAAGCTCTCCTTCGTGAGAACCAAAGTCAAACAACGCAACACGCAACGTCCCGATTTAAAATTTCCAATAATATAATAAAACTATATTGAAAAAACATACTTTAGGATATATGTGACATGTACAAAAAAATTAAGCCGGAGATTGATTCGCCTATAACGACAGCTTGCCCAGAAGGCGATTCCATGGTTCAACTCGCGCTTTCGAAAAGAAAAACAAAAAATGGCGCGAAACCCCTCATCCAAGATATGTTCTTCCACCTCAGTAACCCAGATAATCAACTTCATTTCTGCTCTCATCTCCTCTGACATCTAGGGAAGGTTATGACGTGTATGATTATACTCCTAAGTGTCATGCCCATTTAAGGGCAAGCTCTTGAAACAGAGACCTCGCGTCAGAAATCTCATTTCCGGATAGAAGTGGGCTCCAGAGATGAGGTCTGGTTCAACTTAGAGAAATAAGTTTCAAACGGTTTAGAAACTAGAGAGTTTTTCTATCCAATAGTAATAATTAATTATTGCATATTGTACGAGCAAGAATTGAGTACCGAGCCGTTTTGAAATGGGCCACCTTTTTTCCAGGTTACTCAATACTGCCCCTGCAGCCATAAGAAAGTTTAAAAACAGTTGGATTAAAAGGGACAGGTAATAAGTGGATTAAAAAAGAACAGGTAATACAGGTATACAGTGGATTTAAACCAGGACAGTAATACAATCGCCTCACGGCCTCCCCGTCCAGAGCTTTACGTATCGGCCCTCAGGGCCTTCGTCAGAGCTTTACGTATCGGCCTCACGGCCCTCGGTCAGACTTTACGTATCGGCCTCACGGCCTTCGTCAGAGCTTTTGTTTGAAAGAAAAGGAAAGGTAATACAAGCTGAAAAAGGAAAGGCTTGATTCTTTATCATGATTGTCCTCTCTCTCTATCTGACTCTTGAAAGTTGAAATACATATCTCCATATTAGTTTACCTGATTTGAATTCTAGCACTTTATGGTTGTTCCTAGAGTTTTAGGTTGGTCTATCTGAGTTGTGTAGCTAGGGTTTAGGGTCAGTGTTAGGGTTGGTTTCTTAGGTTAGGTTGTTCTAGGTTGTTAGGATTGGCTTCTAGGTTTTAGGTGGTTTCTTAGTTGTTAAGTTTGGTGTTCTAGCCTAGTTGGTTCTAGCCTAGTGGTTAGAGCGTAGGGACGGCAGTGTAGCCTAGTGGTTAGATGTAGGACGGCAGGTAGCCTAGTGGTAGAGTGTAGGACGGCAGGTAGCCTAGTGGTAGAGTGTAGACCGCAGTTAGCATAGGTGGTAGAGATTAGGGGGCAGCAGGTAGCTTAGTGTAGAGCGTAGAGACGGCAGGTATAGCCTAGTGGTTAGAGTGTAGGGCGCAGTAGCCTAGTGGTTAGAGTGTAGGACGGCAGGTAGCCTACTGGTTAGAGTGTCTAGGGCGGCAGGAGCCTAGTGGTAGACGTTGGGCCAGTAAACCGAAAGTGCTAGATCTGACATCCCCGAAGCTGACAAAGGTGTTCCCACTTCCTAGGCCGTCATTGAAAATAAAATTGTTCTTAAAACTGACTTGCCTAGTTAAATAAAGGTAAAATATTTTAAATAATATAGTTCACAACTTATGGGTTCAAATGTAGTGCCACTAGAAAGGAATAGGGTATCTCATTTGTGGTGCCAGAATGAGGTCAATTGTCTACTGCGACAGCTCAGATCAATACAGTCCACTACGACAGGGTTGGATGTGGAGCGGGACCTTGAATATGAACTCAATGGAATAGGATTTGAACTCTATATTTAATAGAAATTATTGCTTTATTACTTAGGATCCAATCGAAGCCATTAGCTGCGGAGGTCTAGCCAGCGTGGTTTGTGTGCATATCAATAATCTGCTTACCGTTTGGTTTTAGGACTTTACGGGATGGGTGTTGCGACGTGTTGGGTCTCACGGTTTGCTGTCAGGGCAGAGTCTTGAGAGAGGACGGGGGGGGGTGTGTGTGTAGGACCAGGCTTTGTCTCACCCTGAGTGGTGGCTCTGGTATACAACACACGCACAGGCCTTTTATATGCGCATGTTACACCCTGCTCTCTCCTCCCCATCCTTGCGCATGTCTGGTTTCTACTGTACCTTACAACACCCCTTTGCCCCTCTCCTCCTCATCCTGCAGCATGTCTGTTCTACTGACCTGTAACACCCTCCTCTCTCCTCCTCATTCCTCGCAGCAATGTCTGGTTCACCTGTAACCTGGTAACACCCCTGCCTCTCCTCCCCATCCTCAGCATGTCTGGTTCTTACTGTACCTGTAACACCTCTGGCCTCTGCCTCCCCATGCCTGCAGCATGTTTGGTTCTACTGATACCTTAACACCCGCTCTCTCCTACTCCCCATCCTGCAGCTATGTCTGGTTCTTACTGTTACCGTAACACCCTGCCTGCTCTCCTCCCTCCATCCTGCTAGCATGTCTGCTGTTCTACGTTACCTTGAACACACCTGCTCTCCCTTCCTCATCCCTGAGCATGTCAACAACTACCAGACCGTAGCCCCCTCTTTCTTTTCTCTCCCAAAACCTCTTGAACGTGCCTCCTTGGGCCTAGGCTCTCCGCTATCTCTCTCCAGAATGACCTTTCTTTGATCCAAATCAGTCAGGTTTCCAAGACTAGTCATTCAACTAGACTGGCTCTTCTGCGTGTCACGGAGCCGCTCCGCACTGCTAAAGCTAAACTCTCTCTCCCTCTGCTCCATCCTTCAGACCTATCGGCTGCCTTGATACTGTTGAACCATCAGATCCTCCTCATCCACACCTCTCCGCAGCTTGGGCATCTCCGCGCGCAGGCCCACGTGGATTGCCGTCCTTACCTGACAGGTCGCTCCTAAAAGTGGCGTGGCGAGAATCTGGTCTCCGCACCACTGCTCTCACCACTGGTGTCCCCCAGGCTCTTATCTAGCCCCTGCCTATTCTCGCTATAACCCAAGTCACTTGGCTCCTGTCCATATCCTCACATAGGTCTCTCCTACTTATTCTACTGAACGACACACAATTAATCTTCTCCTTTCCCCCCTCTTGATTACCAGTGGTGAATCGCATCTCTGCATGATCTGGCAGACATTAGGTGGAATGACGGATCCACCACCTTCAAGCTGAACCTCGGTCCAGACGCGATGCTCTCTTCCTTCCCGTGAAGGACTGCCCTGTGCCATATCTCGCCCATCACGCGTTGACAAACTCCATTTGTCTCCTCCCCAGCGAGTGCTAATGAACCTTGGCGTGGATCCTGGACAACACCCGTCGTTTTCTCAAACTAACATCAATGGCGTGCACCCTCCTGAGAGTCATGCTCTACAACAATCGCAGAGTACACCTAGCCCTCACGCAGAAGCGCCTGCGCAGTCCTAATCCAGGCACTTGTCATCTCCCCTCTGAATTACTGGCACTTCGCGTTTGCGTGGCTCCCTGCCCTGCCATAAACCCCTACAACTCATCCCAGAACGCCGCAAGCCCGTCTGTGTTCAACTTCCCAAGTTCCTCACGTCACCCCGCGCCTCCGCTCTCTCCACTGGCGCCAGTTTGAGCTCGCATCCGCTACCAAGACCATGTCTTGCCACTCTAGCTGTGAGGGGAACGCACCTCCCGTACCTTCAGGCCTCTATCAGCCCACCACCCAAACAAGCGGCACTTGACGTTCATCCACCTCTTGCCTGCTCGCCTCCCTACCCTCTGAGAAGACATTCCCGCTCAGCCCAGTCAAAACTGTTCGCTGCTCTGCACCCATGGGAACAAACTCCCTCAACCGACGCCAGGTCACGGATCAATCACCACCTTCCGAGACACCTGAAACCCCACCTCTTAAGGAATACCAGGATAGGATAAAGTAATCCTTCTACCCCCCCCCCCCGTAAAAGAGTTAGATCACGATTAAATGTTTTCCATGGATATCATAAGGTAATGGACCAATTTGTAAGTCGCTCTGCGATAAGGCGTCTGCTAAATGCTAAATGAAAGTAAATGTAAGTTGGTCTACTGTACCTGGAACACCCTGCTCTCTCCTCCCCATTCTGCAGCATGTCTGGTTCTACTGACCTGTTAACACCCTCTTCTCGCCTCCCCATCCCTGCAGCAGTCGGTTCTTACTTACCTGTTAACACCCTCCTCTTCTCCTCCTCATCCCTGCAGCACTGTCTGGTTCACTACCGTAACACCCTCTCTCTCCCCGCTCCGCAGCATTCTGGTCTACTGTACCCTGTTTACCACCCTGCTCTCTCCTCCTCATCGGCAGCATGTCTGTTCACGTGTACCTGTAACAACCCTCCCTCTCTCCTCCTCATCCTGCAGCAGTCTTGGTTCTACGCACCCTGTAACACCCTCCCTCTCTCCTCCCCATCTGCAGCATCTGGTCTGTTCTACTTACCTGTAACACCCTGCCTCTCTCCTCCCCATCCCTGCCAGCATGTCTGCTGCTACGACCGTAAACACCCTCCTCTCTCTCGCTCATCCTGCAGCATTCTGGTTCTACTGTACCCCTGTAACACCCCCTGCTCCCCTCCCATCCTGCCCAGCATGTCTGGTCTGTTCTCTGTTCCTTGTAACAAACCCTGCTCTCTCCCCCCATCCTCAGCATGTCTGTCTGGTTCTTACGCTACCTGTAACACTTCCTCTCTCCTCCCCATCCTGCCAGCAGTCTGGTTCTACTTAACCTGTAAACACCCTGCTCTCTCCCTCCCCATCCTGCGAGCATGTCAGGGTTCTAACTTACCTGTAACCACCCCTCGCTCTCCTCCCCATCCCGCCCAGCATGTGCGTTTGATCTGTTCTACTGTACCTGGTAACAACCCCTGCTCTCTCCTCCTCATCCTGCCAGCATTGTCTGTTCTACTTACCTTAACCACCCTGCTCCTCTCCTCCTCATCCTGCAGCATGTCTGTCTACTATTACTGTAACAACCCTGCTCCTCTCCCTCCCCATCCCTGCAGCATGCTGGTCTACCTGACTTAACACCCTCCTCTCTCCTTCCTCATCCTGCAGCATGTCTTGTTCTACTGTACCTAACACCCTGCTCTCTCCTCCCCATCTGCAGCATTCTGCGTTCTACGTACCGTAACACCCTGCTCTCGCCTCCATCCTGCAACAAAATGTCTCTGTTCACTGCTACCGTAACACCCCTGCCTCCTCACCTCCTCATCCGGCAGCATGTCTGTCAACTGTACCCGTAACACCCTCTCTCTCCTCCTCATCCGCAGCCCATGTCTGTTCTACTGACCTGTAAACCACCCCCTCTCTCCTCCCCCATCCTGCAGGCAGTCTGGTCTACGCTACCGTAACACCCTGCTCTCTCCTCCTCATCCTGCAGCAGTCTGTCTTTCTACTGTACCTGAAACACCCTGCCTCTCTCCAATCCCCATCCTGCCCAGCATGTCTGTTTCTACCCCCGCAACCCCCAACCGCGTACCTGTAACACCTTCCTCTCTCCTCCTCATCCTGCAGCATGTCTGTGCTTACTGTACCGTAACACCCCTGCCTCTCTCCTCCCCATCCGCAGCATTCTGTTCTACGTACCCTGTAACACTTCCTCTCTCCTCCTCATCCTGCAGCATGTTCTGTTCTACTTACCTGTAACACCCTGCTCTCTCTCTCCCCCCATCCTGCCACATGTCTGTTCCACGACCCCTTAACCACCCTGCTTACCTCCCCCTCATCCTCCAGCATGTCTGCTGGTTCCTACTACGGTAAACACCCTCCTCTCTCCTCATCCATCCTGCAGCATGTCTCGTTCTACTTACCGAACACCCTTGCTCTCTCCTCCCCATCCTCAGCATGTCTGTTTCTACTGTACCTTGTAACACCCGCTCTCTCCTCCCCATCCTGCAGCATGTCTGTTCTACTGTACCGTAAAAAACACCCTGCTCTTCTCCTCCCTCCATCCTGCCAGCCATGTCTGTCTACTGTACCTGAACACCCGCTCTCCTCCCCTCATCCTCCAGACATGGCTTTTCTACTGTACCTGTAACACCCTGCTCTCTTCCTCCCTCAATCCTGCAGCAGTTCTGTTCTACTGTACCTGTAACACCCTGCTCTCTCCCCCCCCATCCGCAGCATGTCTGTTTCGTGCTGTTCCTGTAACACCCTGCTTCTCTCCCTCCCTATCCTGCAGCATGTCTGGTCTGGTTCTACTGTACCCTGTACACACCCTTCCTCTTCTCCTCCCCACCTGCAGCATGTCTGTTCTACTCTACCGTAACAACCTCTCTCTCCTCCCCATCTTGCAGCATGTCTGTTCTACTGCTACCGTAACACCCTGCTCTCTCCGTCCCCATCCTGCAGCATGTCTGGTTCTACTGTACCTGTACACCCCCTGCTCTCTCTCCCCATCCTGCGCATGCTGGTTCTACTGTACCTGTAACACCCTGCTCTCCCCTCCCCATCCTGCAGCAGTCTGGTTCTACTTACCTGTAACACCCTCTCTCTCCTCCCATCCGCAGCATGTCTGGTTCTACTGTACCTGTAAACCACCCTGCTCTCTCCTCCTCATCCGCCAGCAGTCTGGTTCTACTGTACCTTAACACCCGCGCTCTCCTCCCCATCCTGCGCATGTCTGGATGTCTACTGTACTGTAACACCCGCTCTCTGCCTCCTCATCCTGCAGCAGTCTGGTTCTACTGTTACCTTAACACCCTGCTCTCGCCTCCCCATCCTGCCAGCATGTCTGGTTCATACTGTACCTTAAAACACCTCCTCTCTCCTCCTCATCCTGCAGCCATGTCTGTTCTACTGACCTGTAACACCCTGCTCTCTCACTCCCCATCCTGCAGCATTCTTTCACTTACCTGTAACACCCTGCCTCTCCTCCCTCATCCTGCAGCATGTCTGTCTGTTCTACTGTACCTCTAACACCTTCCTCTCTCCTCCCCCATCCTGCAGCATGTCTGGTCTACTACCGTAAACACCCTCCTCTCCTCCCCCATCCGCAGCATGTCTGTTCTACTTTACCTGTAACACCCCTCTCTCTCCTCCCCATCCTGCAGCATGTCTGGTCTACGTACCGAAACACCCTCCTCTCTCCCTCCCCTCAATCCTGCAGCATTCTGTCTACTGCTACCTAACACCCTGCTCTCTCCTCCCCATCCTGCACAGTCTGTTTACTGTACCGAACACCCTGCTCTCTCCTCCCCATCCTGCCCAGCCATTTCTGCTTCACTGTACCTTAACACACCCTGCTCTCTCCCCTCATCCTCAGCATGTCTGGTTCACTTACCTGTAACACCCCTGCTCTCTCCCTCCCCCATCCGCAGCATGTCCGTTCTACTTACCTACACCCCTCTCTCTCCTCCTCAAACCTCACATGTCCTGGTTCTACTTACCTGTAACACCCTGCTCTCTCCTCCCATCCCGCAGCAGCTGTTCTACTGTACCTGTAACACCCTGCTCTTCTCCTCCCCATCCTGCCCGCATGCTCTGTTCTGCTGTTCCTGTAACACCCTGCTCTCTCCTCCCCATCCGCAGCCATGTCTGGTCTGTTCTACTGTATCTGAACCACCTTCCCGCTCTTCTCCCCACCCTCCAGCCAGTCGGTTCTACTGTACCCTGTAAACACCCCTGCTCTCTCCTCCCATCCTGCAGCTGTCTTCTACTTGTACCTGTAACACCCTGCTCTCTCCTCCCCCCACCTGCAGCAGTCTGGTTCACTGTACCTGTAACACCCTGCTCTCTCCTCCTCATCCGCAGCAGGTCTGTTCTGTTTCTACCCGTACCTGTAACACCCTCTCTCTCCTCCTCATCCTGCAGCCATGTCTGGTTCTACTGCACCTTAACACCCGCTCTCTCCTCCCCATCCGGCAGGCATGTCTGTTCTACTGTACCTTAAACACCCCTCCCTCTCTCCCTCCCTCATCCCTGAGCATGCTGTTCTACTGTACCTGCTAACACCCTGGCTCCTCCTCCCCATCCTGCCAGCCATGGCTGTTCTACGTACCTGTAACACCCGCTCTCTCCTCCTCATCCTAGCAGCAGTCGGTTCTACTTACCTGTAACCACCCTACCTCGCTCCTCCCCATACTGCACATGTCTGTTCTACTACCCGTAACACCCTCGCTCTCTCCTCCCCATCCTGCAGCATGTCTGTTCTACTTACCCTAAACACCCTGCTCTCTCCTCCCCCATCCTGCAGCATGTCGCGCTTCTACACCTGTAACACCCCTCGCTCCTCCTCATCTTTACCAGCATGTCGTTCACTGATACCTGTAACACCCGGTCTCTCCTCCCCATCCTGCAGCAGTCTGGTTCTTACTTACCTGTAACCACCCCTGCTCTCTCCGCCTCATCGCAGCATGCTCGTCTGTTCTACTTACCGTAACACCTTCCCTCCTCCCCATCCCCCAGCATGTCTTGTTCTACTGTACCTGTAACACCCTCTTCCTCTCCTCCCCATTCCTGCCAGCAGTCTGTTCTACTACCGTAACACCTCTGCTCTCCTCCTCCCCATCCGCAGGCATGTTACTGGTTCTACTTACCTGTAACCACCCTGCTCTCTCCTCCTCATCCTGCAGCATGTCTTGGTTCACGGTACCTGAACACCCTCTCTCTCCCTCCCCATCCGCCAGCATTTCTGGTTCTACTTACCTTAAACACCTCCTCTCTCCTCCTCATCCTGCAGCATGCTGGTTCTTACTGGACCTGAACACCCTCCTCCTCTCCTCTTCATCCTGCAGCCATGTCTGGTTCTACTGACTGTAACACCCTCCTCTCTCCTCCCCCCATTCCTGCAGCATTCTGTCTGTCTACGGTACCGTAACAGCCCTGCTCTCTCCGCCTCATCCTGCAGCATGTCTTTCTACTTACCTTAACACCCTCCTCTCTCTCTATCCCATCCTGCAGCATGTCTTGCTACTTACCCTTAAAACCACCCCCTCTCTCCCTCCCATCCTGCAGCATGTCTTTCTACTGACCTGTAACACCTTCCTCTCGCCTCCTCATCCTCAGCAGTCTGTCTACGCTAACCTGTAACACCTTCCCTCTCCTCCCCATCCTGCAGCATGTCTCTACTGTACCGGTAACACCCGCCCTCTTCCTCGCTCATCCTGGTTCAGCATGTCTGGTTCTTACTTACCGTAACACCCTGCTCTCTCCTCCTCATCCTGCAGCATTCTTTTCACTAACCTGCTAACACCCTGCTCTCTCCTCCCCCATCCTGCAAGCATGTCTGGTTCTACTGTACCTGTAAACACCCTGCTCTCTCCTCCCATCCTGCAGCAGTCTTCTACTTTACCCTTAAACACCCCTCCTCCTCTCCTCCACCCATCCTGCAGCATGTCTGCGTTCTACTGTACCTGTACCACCCTCTCCTCCTCCTCATGCATGCAGCATGTCGGTCTACTGTACCTGTAACACCCGCTCTCTCCTCCCACCTGCCCAGCATGGTCGGGTTCTACTACCTGTAACACCCTCCTCTTCCTCCCCATCCCTGCAGCATGTCTTTCTACTGTACCTGTAACACCTTCCTCTCTCCTCCTCAATCCTGCAGCATGTCGGTTCTGACGTACCTGTAACACCCTGCTCCTCCTCCCCATCCCGGCAGCATGTCTGTTCTACTTTACCGTAGACACCCTGCTCTCTCCCTCCTCACCTGCCAGCATTCTGTTCTACTGTACCTGTAACACCCTGCCTCCTCCTCCTCATTCCTGCAGCATGTCTGGTCTGTTCTACTTTACCTGTAACACCCCTCTCTCCTCCTCATCCCTGCAGCATGTCTGCGTCTACGTACCTGTAACACCCTCTCTCTCCTCCCCAATCCTGCACATGTCTGGTCGGTTCTACGTACCTGTAACACCCTGCTCCTCCTCCCCCTCCTGCACAGTCTGGTCTACTGTACCTTGTAACACCCGCCTCTCTCCTCCCCATCCTGCCCAGCATGTCTGTTCCTACTGTACCTGTAACCACCCCTGCCTCTCTCCTCCCCATCCGGCAGCATGTCTGTTCTACCTTACCTGTAACACCCCGCTCTCTCCTCCCCATCCTGCAGCATGTCTGTCTACTGCTACCTGTAACACCTTCCTCTCCCTCCTCATCCTCAGCATGCTGGTTCTACTGTTACCGTAACACCTCCTCTCTCCTCCCCATCCTGCCAAGCATGTCTGCTTCTTACTG